>NC_069805.1:11641142-11935425 GCF_027406575.1 Nycticebus coucang
TTAAGCAGAGATATCTGCATTTATTCTAGTATTCTTCCCTTTGAAGGTAATGGTTTTCTTTCGTCTGGCAGCTTTGAGGATTTTCTTCTTCATATTCACTTTATTGAAGTTAATTATAATATGCCTGGGGGATGTCTTATTGGGGTTGAGTCATGCTGGGGTTCTGAAGTGTCCACTATCTGAATTTCAAAATCTCTAGGCATGTCTGAAAAATTCTTTCATAATTTCATGCAGAAGGGCCTCTGTGCCCAGTGAGGCCACTTCATCTGTTTCTGGAACTCCAATGATTCGGATATTTGCCTTCTTTGAATTATCCCACAGCTCTCGGAGAGAATGATCTGTTTTTGTTCTCCATTTCTCTTTCTGTTTGAGAGTTTGGGATCATTCAGAGGCTTTATCTTCATTGTCAGAAATCCTTTCTTCAGCTTGCTCCATTCTGTTGCTGAGGGATTCTACTGTATTTTTCATATCTTTGAGGGCTGCTAATTCTTGCTTCAGTGTGTCTAAGTCTTTGGTGGTTTTGTCTTTAAATTTGTTAAATTCTTGAGACAACTTTTGAATTTCTCCTCGAATTCCTAATTCTACTTTGTTAATTTTGTCTCCAATCCAAATTCTGAATTCAATTTCTGACATCTCAGCCAGTTGTTTATGAATAGGATCTTCAATTACATCTGCCATATCTTTCCTTGTGGGTGTTGATCTATTCTGGTTATTCATGTTACCAGAGTTTTTCCACTGATTCTGCCCCATGGTTGTTTTACTCCTTTTGATTTTTTCCCTCTGGGGCTTTGTCAAGGGCCTGTACAATGTTGTGGCCTGAGAAACGTGGGCCCTGTCTGGTGTCATGGGGCTAAGTGGTTCTGTCTTGTTTTCATCTGGTTTGTGTTCCACCCTAGTGAAACAGATACTCTGGATTGAAGTCTCAGCTGTGGAGAAATATCAGCAATTAAGTCACCCCATCCCCCACCGGCAACAATTGGAAAAGAAAAATCAAACCTTCTTACCACCATGCATTTAGGGCACCATCTGCTTTGTCCTCAGGTGATTGGTTCAGTTCAAAAGGTCCAAATAAATTGTCTCAGTCTGAACCTGTCTTGGGTGAGAGAGTTTAAGAGGTCTCTGGGAACTGGATCACTGGAGTCTGGTGACTACTCTGGTGTGGCTTGCTGCAGTGCTGAGTGGAGTCAGGAGGAGCCACCCAGCCAATAGACCCCTGGGGGACAGGCCTCCAGACCTTGGATCAAGAGCAGAGGGGAGCGCAGGGAGCGCTGGAAGCCTGGGGTTGTGGGCAGAGAACACACACAGCTTTATGCCTGGCCATATTGTCACCAAAAGATGGCTGTCTCACTTTGCCTGAGGGAACTGCCACTCCGGTTGGTCCCCTCTCCACTGACCAGAACTGGCCTCCCGATCTCAGTGTGAGTGAAGGGGAGCACTGCGAGCTCAGAATTCCAGGTAGAGATTATATACAGTTTATACAATTTTATGCCTGGCAGGAGGACGCTGTGACACCCTAGTAGGGGAGGTAGGTCCAGTTTTTGAGGATCTGTTCCATGGAGTGTAGTGGGAGGACCTTTGAACTCTGCCTGGTTGTTTGTGGGACACTCTGAGCCATTGTCATGGAGGAGGGGACTCCTGTCAGCTTGGTGATGGATTTTGTACCTTTTGTTTGTATCCTTGTGGTTGCAGCTCGCCTCAGTGGGGTTGACGTGCATTCTTCAACCTTCTCTCTTAGTGCAGCACAAATCCAGCAGGTTAATTGCTGAATTTTTGTCCTTTAACTCTCCTACTGGATGAGAGCCTCTGTGGAAATCTGGCTTCAGTCAGCTATCATTTCTCCTCCCTAACTTACAAAATCCCATGGTATTTTTAAAAAGAAAAGTGTTTAGAATATGTCCATGTAAATGGGGTGAGGAACCCCAGTCTTCTAAATTGTGATTTTTCATCTTTTCCACAGTAATCATTGTTGATTCTTTGGTAAAGTTTCCAAGGATAAAAGAGGTAAAATAGCAACATTAGAAATAAATCAACTCTCAAAACCCCAAATGTTTTTTACGTTCCAATTTTTCACAGTTACTCTTGAATGCTGATGGAATAAATTTATAAAGAAAATGTGATTCTTTGTCCCTCACAGAACATGAATATGCCAGGTACGGATCTTCATGAATTCACAGATCACAATTCTACTTGAAGTTCTCATTAAAGAAGACAATAATGCTTTTACCCCCCAAGCATCAGCAGAGCTCAGCACACAAATTGAAGCTTTTTATGGATAATATTGTAATTTTACTTTTCATTTTGGGAAAGAACATTTTGTTTGGATTAATTTATGCAAATGAAGATAATATAATGCATGTATGTTAGGTTTTCTTTCAGCTTTTTTTTACATTAGAAAGTTGGATATTTTGGGTGGTGCCTGTGGCTCAAGGAGTAGGGTGCCAGTCCCATATGCTGGAGGTGGCAGGTTCAAACCCAGCACCAGCCAAAAAGCAAAAAAAAGAAAGTTGGATATTTTAAGCAGTATTGCATTAGTTAGGCTATCTTAGCCAGATGAGCGTCTTTGGATAGGGAAACAAAGTATGTAATATTGAAACAGATATGTAGAAACTATATGATCTAATTCAGTAATCTGAAGGCTGGCTAATATAAAGGCTAACAAGCTGGCTATTTTGGTTTAAAAAATTACAAATCAGTCTAAAAAGCTTTGCTTACACAAGTAAGGAATATAAATTAGGACACTTCAGGAGACACTACTTTTTACAGTTTCTAATGTTGAGACAGAAACAAAATTTTAGAGGCCTGTTAGATGAGTTTCTTATGTTACATTTCTTGATGGTTGCATTCTAGAAGTGTTATTTTATTTTCATCTCCACTTTTAGACAGAGACTGTTATTATTATTGTCCAAGGTTTATTATAGACTGGGGGTGGACTATCTTTGAACAGGACCACAGAGGAAATGCTTTCTGATGAAATGACCACCCAGCCTTTCTCAAAGTAAAGGAGTGAGGAGGCCTGAGGAGATTCTACTTCTCTGTGCTGGGAGGTGCAGGCCACATATTGGCCATTTATGTATTTCTATGTGTTCTGCCTGTGAAAATTTTGAATACATCATGTTGCAAAATACTTCGGATTTTCTCTGTCACTCAACTTTTGAAAGGAAATTTGTGCCAGTTAAGGGGTGCCAAATTCATAGCTTTGGAGTTTTGAGACCTTCATTTCTTACATGAGATGCACAGTGAGCCAAAGTGCACTAAACTCCAATCTAGACCTTTTCCATTAATTCCTGTAATGAATTTCAGATCCAATTTGGAAAGAATGACTATACTCTGAGAGTGGCTGCACTTGTGCTGATTTCCTATAATATTAGGTGCAGGTGATTGTATGGAAGGCAAACAGGTCTGAAGGCAGAAAACAGCTGACGTATGAGAGATGTTTAAAAAAAGTGTATATATATATATTATATAATATATATATTATATATGTAATATATATAAAACAAACAAACAAACAAAAAATATGTATATATATTTGGATAATTATATATATGTATATAATATACAAATTATATATATATAATATACAAATTATATATATATATATATATATATATATATATATATATATATATATATATATATATATCCAAATTATAGATTGCCAGAGAACATTCATTTTCATTTGGAGTTTCTCTGTGGTTAATGGGATAACACACATTTCTGGGGTAAGTTGGGGTTTTTATGTATGAATTACCCATGTCTATGAATGGGCCAAGCGTGTTTTATTACAAAGCACACACTTCCTGTAATGGCATTGGTTATTCTATGCCAGTCAGACTATAAAAAAGAGATAAAGCAATACAACTTCTCAGATTAGGCCACATGTAATTTTCAGGGTAGATTTTCCTTCTATTAGTGAATAAATAAATAAAAACTTAATAAGAATGCTGCTTCTAAAAGATAAAATAGTCTATACATTAGGGAAGTATTTTCAGCACTCTTTCAGAGGTTTACATATTAATTCTGCTTTTTGTTTCCCTATATTGTAAAAATGAAGGGGCCTCTTACTTTCAGAGGTTTCTTCTGTATTAAAAAAAAATCCAGATGATGAGTTTTTGTCATTAAGAAAGAAGCCTGAGTGACACAGTGAGACTTTATCTTAGTAAACACACAAACAGAAAAGCAGTATTCAGAAAATTGATGTGAACAGAATTGTGGTTTGCACCTTTCTAAAAATATCACATTATCTGCCTTTGCCTTGCCTTGACCAGCATTTTCAGAAAAATATGTTTGAATTCTAAATATTTAACAGTAAGAAATTCTCATTCTTAGAGATGAAATTATTACCTTTACATAAACAATGCTACCTTTCATAACTACCTCATAAGGTGACCCACTAATATTTCACTTCTCTTTTTTCTGTGGCTGAGGTGGGGTGAGATTTTCTCACAGGTGCCTTGTGAGCTATAGTTCACCCAATTCACCCCATTGGCCTAAATTACATTAAAAAAAATAAAAAAAGTCTTCCCCATCCGAGATCTTCTCACATCCCCTTTTGAACTATAAGTGCTTACTTATTATGGAAAGGACATTTTCCTATCAGGGGGGTGGTGTAAATATTCAGGAAAGGTGTACCTGCTGCTGATTTGTTTCTTCCGTTGAAAATATCAACTAAAGCATTTAGTAATTTATTTGCTTTATGATTTTATTTATTTATTTATTTATTTATTTTACCTATTATTTCCCATACATATATTTCTACCCTTTCAAACTGACACCCTGACTTGCTGGAGTAGAATTTATACAATAAATGCAGAAGAACCCAAGGAAATGAGGAAGACAGACATTTCAAGGACCTATCTATGTTTATTTACACATGCATGGGCTACAGCAAGAAAGACAGGACATGTGACAACAAAGTCCTCCAAGGATGGGACATTTTGAAGGCCAGGATTTTCTGGGCAAAGAGAAAGCCTGTTGAAAGGCCCTGAGGTGGGGAAGAACTTAGAGATGGGCAGAAGCTGGGTGGTGACAAGAGACATGGCCATAAGGGCTTTATAAGATAAGGGGTTTTATGCACCCATGTTAGGCCAGAGTTATGCAAAGTACAGGAGGAGAGGATCCACGAAGACTGGGGAGAGTTAAAGAGGGACGTGGGGGAGAGATCAAGAGAGGCAAGGGTGCCCTTCCCGGAAGAGCTGGACAAGGCTGAGCATGGACATTGTAGAGGTGAAGAGGCCTGAGACCTTATGTGCGGGAGAGACACAGATGGCCAAGCTCAGACATCGAGAGAGACTAAGACAGCTGAACTTGGACGTCGAGGAGTTAGGAAGGGGACGAGCCTAGACGTGAGATCAATGAAGCGGGCCCGAAGGTGGACGTCAGGACAGACAAAGGGGTCCGAGCATGTAAGTCGAAAAGGCGAAGAGGGCCGAGTGCAGATGTCGGAGTAAGCCGAAATGGGCCAAGTTCGGTTTTGAGAGAGATGATGAGGGCCGAGTGTGGGAGACAAAGGGAGGAAGAAGGGCAAATATATAAGTCAGTGAGGTGAAGAGGGCCAGTGTGGATGACAGAAAGATGAAAAAAGCCATACCTGAAAGTCGGAGAGATGAAGAGTCATACACCTTGTCCTAGGAGAGACGTGGTAGGCCTGGATGATCACAGAAGTGCGACCTAAATACCAAAGCAGATCCAGTATGCATTTCTTTCAGTATCTTAAAAGAAAACAATAAGTATTCTGTTTTGTAAAGGATGAATTAGTTTAGATGTTAGAAAGTGTTTTGTGCACTGTTACTAGAGGTTTGCATGTTAATTCTGCTTCTTCTTTCTCTATCGTGCAAAAAAAAAAAAAAAAAGGAAGGGGGGCTCTTTCTTTCAGAGATATCTTGCTTCAGACATCTCCCAAGTCAGGTGAAGGTTCCTTTCAGTGTTTGACTCCTTGAATACCCACCGAGCGGGGCTCTTTTCTGCCAAGTCGAGGACTCCATACAGGGAGGCCAAAATACCTCCTTGACACACTCAGTATTTCACATCTTCCAGCCTGATAGGCCCCCTGGGGGGTGTTTAGAGGGTTGAAAGGTACAACCAGATACGCCTGAGCTTTTTCCCTCCTCCTAGGGTCTCACTTTCAAGTCAGGAAACCAGAAACTTTACAGGAAGACAAGGCCCAATGGAGAGAATGAATACCCAGAGTCTGTATTGAAAAAAGGAAGGGCTTTATTTTAGCCAAGTTGTAACAGTCTCAAAATGGCTCTGCTCCCGAACTGGCTCAGTCTTCTCCTTTTACCCCCAGTGAGAAAACTGTGGCCCATGGGTACCTTTCTGACTGGTCAGTTTAAATCAAGTTGGAGAAGTGGGCTCTTGTTTTTATAAAAGCAGAAGCAAGCATTGGTTTCCAGGTCACAGGAAGTTAAGTTTCTACAAATTCCTAAGAGCTGAGTCACCAGGGCTGGATCTCCCAGCTGTGTCCATCAGCATTCTTTACTATGTTTCCTTAGTTTTTCCACATACCCTCTCTCAAAACTAAGCTGTCACACTTGTAAATCTGTTCTCCTGAGTTCCATTTCAAAAATTATATAGATACAGATATATATAGATACAGATATATAAAATTATCTGAAAAGAAAGAAAATTAAAAGAAAACAATAAGTATACTGTTTTGTAAAGGATGAATTAGTTTAGATGTTAGAAAGTGTTTTGTGCACTGTTACTAGAGGTTTGCATGTTAATTCTGCTTCTTTCTCTATCGTGCAAAAAAAAAAAAAAAAAAGGAGGGGGGGCTCTTTCTTTCAGAGATATCTTGCTTCAGACATCTCCCAAGTCAGGTGAAGGTTCCTTTCAGTGTTTGACTCCTTGAATACCCACCTAGCGGGGCTCTTTTCTGCCAAGTCGAGGACAGATATATAAAATTATATATCTGTATCTATATATATATACATACATACACATACACACACAACTATATATATGTAAAGGCAAGAGTGTGAACTTGGGAGTACAAGATGTGTGGATTCAATTGTTACTGGCTTTTTCTGGCATTGCACGTTTAAGTGGTCCTAGGTGTGCTTGGACAGCTTTCCCATCAAGGTTTTCAAAGGTTGGTGAGTTCCAATCGGGGTCAGGTTGTCTCCAGTTGACATATCTGCTCCTGCTGGAGGTAATACTTGCTTAAAAATGGACAAGGCTAACTAGGTGGAATGACCCTTTCTCCTCAGAATAATTATTTCCTGTTAGCAATGCTTGCCAGCTGAAGATTAGGATGCATTCTTATGTTAGTAGAGTAGAATTTCTATGAAAGCCTGCTGTTCCCAAGGGGCTTCTGACTTCTTACAGCATCAAAGCATTGGATGCTGGAAAAACTAATGGGTAGGTTTCTACATTTTACTATATTTACTTCATAAGTAATTATTACAGACCTACAACTGCTTGCTATCTCCTATGGACAGTGCTTATTGGTAAGGATTTGAACAGAAATTGCCCTTTTATTCTTTCCTAAGATCCTGTAAGGAACAGTTGGTACATGCTGTTTAGAAAGTGTGGGTCAGACTTCACCTCTTCCTCACTCATCTGTGAACAGTGGTGTGTGACCCCTTATTTCGCTGAGAACCAGGGTATGCAATAATTCATCAACTGCTTATCAGGGGCCTAAATGTATTCCAGTCATCTGTTATAGACCTTTGGGGGACATACAATAATAAAAAAAATCATCTCACTCTTGTTGAAGAGGAGAGAGAGCATAGAGAAGTTTTTATTATGTCCACCTGGACCTAAATGCTAGGGAGGAAAAGATAGGACATTGGGACAGGAATGTGGATGGGAGTGAGTGAAGTTTTAAATAGAATAAAACAGAATATCTTCTTATTACAGATAAGAGAAGGGGTGAGGGAGTTTACTTTTGGAAATGTTTGGGTGTTAAAATTGTCAAAAGATCTGTGTGGCTTCTGTGGTGGGGAAGATTTTGTCATACAACCAGCCACTTCTGAATAATTCATCTAATTCCTTCCTTAGCATTCTAATCTAGTAGAACTGAGTTGATCATTTCCCTTCACTGACTAACATTGGCCAACATTGATCTAACTTTGATAGACAGGACATGTACCCCTCATGTATGTATTGAAAGGACCAAGCTAACTCCATTTTGTTAAAACTAACTCCATTTTGTCTCATAGCCTTCACTGACCCCACTTTGCCCCACAGCCTTCAATTTGCATTTGCATACCAAAGGTGATAGACAACCTGCTTTCACCCCCACCCCTGGCTCCAGTAGGTCTGCCCCAAGTTATAATTGCACTCACCCTGGACCCCAGTAATCAAATATTCTTCCCCCATGCTTCATTAGCCCAGTTCAAACATTGACAACAAACATTGTCCAGTTCCCTAAGTCCCCATCCCCCCTCCCTTTTTCCTTTCTGTATACTTACAACTGCTCTTCCTTCTGGGGTTAGGGCTTCTCTGCTTTACTGCTGCATCAGGAAAGGAGAAGCCCAAGCCCCAGCTGGTGAATATACTACCTCTTTCTTTTGCATTGGACTTGGTCTTTGGGTGATTTATGAGGGGTACCCCATGACCTGGGTACAACATTTGGGGGCTCGTCTGGAATTTGACCCGCAAAATTACCGAGAACTTACTCTGGAGGTGAGTGCATGTGTGCCAGCATTGTCTATTTGTCTTGTAATTTTCTGTGTTGGTTTCATTTGTTAAGTCTACAGTTGGGACACGGAACCCCTACAGTCAGGACGTGGAACCCCTGGCAGAATAGGAGAGGAAATGACCTGTGGATGGGAGTCTGGAACATGGAACCCCCAGTCCCTGGTCAAGAAGACCAGACGTTTCATCTGGTTGAGAGACAAGGTAGGTCACGAACACTGTGAAGTTAAACATTGTCTCATTTTCAGTTTTGCCTGGAAACCCTCGAGGGCAGGCTCTTGCTTTCTGGAAGTATCTTTTGTGCTATTTGTTATTTGTGGGTCTTGTTATATTTAGAGGGCAACGTGGGACAGATGCAGACAACAACCCTTTTCCTAACTTTGGCTCATTTCCAGGATTTCAAAGACAAAGCCAAGAGTATGGTTTCAACATGTCTAGAAATAAACCTGTGACTCTTTGCAGAAATTAATTTCTGGTGTTACATGCCAGATGGCCACCTACTGGCACTTTTCATCACTCCATTGTCTTTCAGGTCAAAGATATAGTCTACTGATCTGGGACCGGTAACCCAGATCAAATTCCATATATAACTGCTTGTCAGGACTTTGTGGACGACCCACCATCATGGTTAAAACCTTTTCTTTCCCTGCCAGACAATGAAGTAGCCAAGCTCCTAGCCTTTAAGGGGAAAAAGGAAAAGTCTCCTGAACCCACTGCCCCTTCCCCAGTCCTCCAAGGAGGAACTGATCCAGAAATGCATTTCCCCCCTCCTTATCAACCCTCACCTCGGGGGCACCTGTCCCTCCGAGTCTGCCAGACATTGAGGCTACTCCAACCCCAGGTCCAGGGAGTAATCTCCAGAGCCCAACCCACACCCACTGTAGAGCTCTGTGTGATCCGGAGGCAGACTCCACTGTGCTGCCCCTTCATGCAGTGGGCCCCCCAATAGAGCAATCCCCCCCAAACCAAGACTATCACTATTGGCCCTTTGCCACAAGTGATCTTTATAACTGGAAGATGCAGAATCCTAAATTCTCTGAAAAACCTATTGCTTTAATTGACCTCTTAGACTCAATTCTTTTTACTCATCAGCTCACTTGGGATAATTGTCAGCAGCTCTTATGGGTCCTTTTCACCACCGAGGAGCAGAACTACATCATGGGTAAGACCAGGAAGGCCATTGAGGGTCCAGATGGGAACCCCACTAGCAATAAGGCTCTCATAGATTCAACCTTCCCCCTCACGCATCTCAAGTGGAATTTTAATACAGGAACAGGTTAGGTGAGACTCCAAGCCTACTGCCAGACTCTAATGAGGGGTCTCCATAAAGCGGCTAGAAAGACAACTAATTTGGCCAAGGTAGGTAATGTGCAACAGGAAAAGACAGAACCCCCACAGCTTTCTTACAAAGAATCATGGAGGCATTCCGCATGCACACACCCCGAGATCCTGAGGCTGTAGAGAATAGAGCAGCAGTTGTCATGTTCTTTGTTAACCAGTTAGCTCCACACATTAAATGTAAGTTGCAGAGAATAGATAGACTTGGCAAGAAGTCCTTACAGGACCTCTTAGAAGTTGTTGAAAAAGTCAATACCAACTGGGAGACCCCCGAGGAAAAGCAAACGAAGGTGGCTAGAAGACAGACCCAGGAATTGGCCAGGATCCTACTAGGCTCCATAGGCACTGACTTCGGACGATAAAGAAAGGCAACTGTGCCAACTGGTGGCAGGAGGTAAGAATGTATCCCCAGACAGGGAAAGACTCTGCCATTAGAAAGACCAGTGCACCTAATGTAAGGAATTTGGACACTGGGCCTGTGAGTGCTCCAAGAAACAAACCCCCAGACCTTCATTCTCCTCCACAATGCCATTCTTGGAGCTAAGTGGGCTCAAAAAATAGGGAGGTCAGGGCTCATCACCTCTCCTCGAGCCCTGGGTAACTCTCAGAGTGGAGGGCACCCCAATATATTTTCTAGTAGATACCAGGACCCAGCACTCAATCCTGATGCAGGGCCACGGCCCTATGGATACCTGGAAACCATAGGTCCAGGGGGCCACAGTCATCAGACAATATTCATGGACTGCCTGAAGAACTGTGGACTTAGGCATGGGCTGGGTATCCCATGCATTCATGGTTATTACAGACTGCCCCAACCCCTCCTTGGGCAAGACCTGCTAACTAAAGTAGGGGCTCATATAATCTTCAAATATAAAGAACCCATTGTCACAGATCAGTATGGAATCCCATATAAATATTCACCTTACAACTTGAAGATGAGTACAGACTGCACCATCAGCAGCCTAAGAGCAATCAGACAACAGATATCACTGTATGACTGAAAACCTGCCCACTTGCCTGGGCTGAGACTGGATGAGTGGGGCTAGCTGCTCTGTCATCATAGAGCTCAAGCCAATGGCTGAACCCATATGAGTATGGCAGTATCCCATGTCTCAAGAGGCAAGGGAGGCCATCATGCCTCACATCTGGAGATTTTTTAAGAGCAGGATACTAGTGCCCTGTCAATCTGCATGGAACACTTTCCTGTTGTCTATAAAAAAGCCAGTGACTAATGACTATAGACCAGTCCAGGACCTAAGATTGGTGAACAAGTGGGTACTAGACATCCACCCCACCATCCCAAACCCTTATACACTATTAAGTGTTCTCACCTCTGATTGAGTATGGTACACTGTTCGTGACTTAAAAGATACCTTCTTCAGCCTACCGCTAGCATCCCAGAATCAGGCAATGTTCGACTTTGAGTGGAACGATGAAGAGCAATGGATCCATGATCAACTTACCTGGACCCAGTTTTCACAAGGATTCAAGAACCCCCCACCATCTTCGATGAAGCTTTACATTAAGACCTGAGTGAGTACTGGCAGCAATACCCTCACCTGACTCTTTTATAGAATGCAGATGACATTCTGATCACATTCGAGACAGAAGCAGAATGCCAACGAGGCACCCAGGACTTGCTGACTGCATTAGAAGCTCTGGGGTACCGGGCCTCTGCCAAGAAGGCTATGATTTGTCAACAAACTGTGAGTTATCTGGGGTACATCATTACAGATGGGCAGTGGTGGTTGTCACAGGCAAGAAAAGAAACAGTTCTGAAAATCCCACCCTCCCCAACCACACAACGAGGAGTGTGGGAGTTGCTTGAATCAGCTGGGTTCTGCTGTCTGTGGATTCCGGGGTTCAAAGAGATAGCAAAGCCCCTCTATGAAACCATCCGGGACAGCCTGCCTTTCCCGTGGAGCGCAGAATAAGAAAGAGCCTTCCAGGCCCTGAAACGAGCCTTGCTCTTGTCTCCGGCCCTAGGACTCCTAGATTACCAAGTCAGTACAGTGGGACATATGACTGGGCCTGGAGACATTCTTCAAGGTGAAAATCAGGGTGGAGTTTCTCAAGACCCACAGTTTTTGCCATCAGATTTAAGATTTCAGTCCCAATGTCCCTCTCAGTTCCAGTCTCATGCTAATGAATAATGTGAACATTAAGTCCTGTCTGGTTGTGTTTGGAACCATCTTAGGCCCTCAAAACTCACAATGTATTTGTGTAATCCTTTATATTCAGGACATCTTAAGTCTTCATGAAACACCCTTTGACTTTGCAGGTGGTACAGTCTGGGAGTTTAGGTGGTTTCTCAGACATACCCTGAGTGGGCAGTGGTGATAGTTGCCCACCCTACCACTCTCCTAGACTGTTTCCCTAGGGTTCTTCCAGCACCATGAGTTGATGTGAAATGTGAAAATGCATGTCTGATGTGGGACAAGTGCTCACAAAATGCCAAATTCCTTAGTATCCAGATAGAAAATCAATCATAAAGGGAATCCCTGACTTAAAGTAGAGTTTATTTTGCCAAATTGTTGGCTGCATTGTCTCACACCTTGATCATTTTGGAGTCCTTAAAACTTTATCTAAAAAGGTGGCATAATTTTTGTATATGACAACACGCAGCTAAGAGATACCCATCAAACTCATTATATTTACTTCATTCCTTCAAAGTGATTAAAGTCTTCCCTTGCTTAAAAAGTATGGGGAACAGTTGGTAAATAGAAAGTGTTTGTGGGAGTGAACAAATGAAGTCTCATAATAGAATTTTATTTAAACCTAGATAAAGATCCCCTAAAAATATATTTTTAAGCTCAATTCCATCTGATACTTTTTGGACATGCATAATTTAATTATTTGATTAAATGTTTTATTTTCTTCCTTCCTTTTTTTTTTTTTTTTGATGGAGTCTCAAGCTGTCACCCTACTTAGACTGCCTTAATATCACAGCTCACAGCAACCTCCAACACTTGGGCTCAGGCTCAAGTGATTCTCCTGCCTCTGCCTCCCAAGTATCTTGAATTACGGGCACCCACCACATTGCCTGCCTATTTTTTGCTTGCAGCCATCATTGTTCTTTGGGAGGCCCTGGCTGAATTTGAACCTGCCAGCTCAGGTGTATGTGACTGGTGCCTTAGCCACTTGGCCCAGAGGCATAGAGCCTGATTAGCTATTTTCTAAAAATGATCTAGTCAGGAAAATTGTTTAATAGCAAAGCAATATTCTGTACTATTCAATTTGGAGTAGTGGCCTCTTACTTTGGCAGAACAATAAGCAGGGGGAAAGTGTGGGTAAGGGGATATACTGCAGACACTGGTTGGGATCCAACTCAAGTTAGGTTAAACTCTTCTTCCCTCCACCAGTTCCCTGGGACAGGAGTAGAACTGAAATCACAAGGGAGACTTACAGAACTGGAGAAAGGTTCTAGGCCTCCTCTGAGAAGGTCAGAAGAGAACAGTTGTATCCTAATACCATGTAAATAGTGTGAAGACAAGAGCCTGGGTTTTATTTAACCCTGTTTGAAAGCATGTCCTTGTCCACAGTTAGTAGGGAATGGCTGTGTCTTCAAAATCTCAGATACTACTGCACCATCTTCTTTTTTTTTTTCTTCTTTTTCTTGACTAGTCAAAAAAAAAAAAAGGAGTGAAAAGGGTTGGAAAGAGTAGAACAAGGTGATCATCTGTAACTTACAGTGAACAATCAAGTGAGAGATGCTCAGTACCTTTAAGCTAGCCTGTGCCATCTATTTAGAACAAGTTTTAAGGACTCCAAAGTGATAAAGGTGTGCAAAAAAATGTAAAAGTAGACAAACCTGTGGAATCTTGCTCCACTCACCCTTACTCTAAACATAAACCAGAAATAATTTGTAAAGAGGATAGACTCATGCTGTGTTATTATGAGAGGGTTTTTTGTTTTTTTTGTTTGTTTGTTTATTGGCTTTTGTTTTGGAGATGCTACATATGCATATATTTACTGCCTTAAGTGGTAAGGGAATCAGGGGTGCACTCATCAAATTATTCACCTTAAGAATGCTGCATTGGTTGTTTGGCTACCTGTTTTCTATACATCAATGGCACCACAATAAACCAGTTTCATACATGCACACACACAAGCAAATCCTGTGTTTAACTTACACACTATAGTTCGCCCTGACACAGTGCAAAAATTTGATGGTTTTACACATCACAAAACTGTGCAACCATCACCAGGAACTAATGCAGAGCAACGGACAATTTACATTGCAGTCACAACCTAACAGAACTACAATGGGTCATATAGGCTGTTTTGGATGAGTGATGTAATAAAAAAAAAAAATGCTGAGAGAGAGAGCAAGATGGCAGCCAAGTAACAGCTTCCTAAGATTTGTGCACAGTGAGTCTGGGGAGATAGGACTCCAGGCATCTCTGGCTGGTGGGATCTGCCTATAATCATCCCTGTGAGGATACAGGGAGTCAGCGAGACACTTCTGGACCCCAAAAGGAGGACTAAAACAGTGTAAAACTGGCAAGTGGTCGTATGTGTTCAATTGGTCTAAACCCACTGGCAACTTTAAGTACAGTAGCAGCAAGAATGCAAACCAGAAAGGACTTACCAGTGAACTGTTTTGGTGTCTTTGTACTTGGCACTCAGTTGGACTGCCTTGGGGAGAGCCTGAGCAGGAGTGCAGAGAAATTTGGCCATTGTCTAGGGCCCCAGTCTGAGCTGCTGAGCCAGACAGTGCTAATAGTGTTTGTCTGTGGGACACAGGGAGCCATAGTGAGTGATCTGCCCTGGCAAGCTCCGTCCTCAGGGTCGCAGAGCAAGAACGGGGTGGACACTGGTAACCTAGTGACTAAGTAGCCTAAGGGCAAGGTCTGACCACCTTACAGCCCTAAACCTCAGGTGCAGAGTGAGACCAGTTTTGGCACAATGGGTAAGTAAATAGCCAGTTCAGCAGTGATTCCAGTGACAAGCACTTTCCTGGGAAAGCTTCTGCTCAGTAAGTTCATAAGTTCAAAGTGCCTTTTAAGAGGGCTAAAGAGAGATTTAGGGTGTCTAGCTGCTGGAGTTTGAGAAATCAGCAGCCTCCATTCATATCAGACCTGTGATTAACATCTCATACCACAGGAGACCACGGGTTGTACAGACACTATTCAAAAACATATACAAACTGTTTTGTCTTGTTTCTGTTTTTTGTTTGTTTGGTTGTTTTTTTGTTTATTTTGATGTTGATGTTGTTTTGTTTTTTAATTTTAACCTTTTCCATAAAGATTTTATCTTTCTCAATTTTTCTAGTTTAATTATAATTTCCCATTGCTGCCTTTTTCAATAACTAGAACTTCATTTTTGCTAGTGTTTCTACCACTATCATTTGGTTTTTCACCTAATTTTATCTGGTAAAGTTTGCTGTTTGCTTCTTTTGGTTTGATTTATAGCATTTTTGTCTTTCCTCTCCACTTGGTGGAGGTGGGGTACTGTGCCTGATCAGGTTAGCAAAGAGCTGCTGACCTCAAGAGAAAAACACAACTGGGCACCCCCAGAAGTTGGGAATTTTTAAGGTTGTATCAAACTACCCTACTTTAAACATATATTGCTCTGTCTCTCCCTTTCTGTGCCTTTCTTCTTTTTGTCAATATTCCTTTTACCCACCCCCTCTCCTTTCTCTCTATTTATTTTATTCTTTTTGCTCATTAGTCCTTTCTTTCATTCCTTTCTTGCTTTTAAACCTTCTCTCCTTCTGATCCTGTATCAAAATGACTTTTTAAAACTTTAGTCCACAGGCACAAGAACTTAAAGAACAAGAGGAAGTAAAAGGAAAATTAGGGCAAGGAAAAAAAAAAAAAAGAAATCACTCATGAGGAGGAATCAGCAGAAAATTCCAGGCAACAAGAAGAACCAGTCCACAACAACCACACCAAGGGACCATCAGGAAGCTACTACAGAGGATTAAACCTATAAAGAAATGTTAGGAATGACAGAAAGGGGATTTAGAATACAAATGATGAAAAAAATGAAAGAAATGATAGAAACAATGAAGGACACTGCCAATAAAGTGGAAAATAACCAAAAGGATATCCAAAAACAGAATTAAATAAGAGATGAACGAGATGAAGAATATAGAAAGTATATAGCAGAGCTGAAGAAACTGAAACAATCAATTAGGGAACTTAAAGATGCAATTGAAAGTGTCAGCAACAGGTTAGACCATGCAGAAGAAAGAATTTCAGAGGTAGAAGACAAAGCTCTTGAGATAACTAAGATAGTGAAAGAGGCAGAAAAGAAGAGAGAGAAAGCACAATGCTCATTGTCAGAATTATGGGAGTTTATGAAGTTTTCCACCATACGAGTTATAGTAATCCCAGAAAGGGAAGAAGAATGCCCCAGAGGAATGGAAGCCATATTAGAGAATATTATAAAAGAAAATTTCCCAAACATAACCAAAAATTCTGAAACTCTGCTTTCAGAGGGATATTGGACCCCAGGTCACCTCAACTCTAACTGAGCTTCTCCAAGACACATTGTAATGAACCTGTCCAAAGCCAAGAAAAAAGAAAAGATTCTGCAAGCTGCCAGGACTAAGCGCCAGTTGACCTACAGGGGCAAATCCATCAGAGTGACCTCAGACTTCTCTAATGAAACTTTCCAAGCAAGAAGACAATGGTCATCTACCTTAAATATACTTAGAACAATTTCCAGCCCAGACTTCTATACCCTGCTAAGCTAAACTTTAAAATTGATGGAGAAACAAATCATTTGCAGATATACAAACATTGAGGAAATTCACCACAACAAGACAAGCTCTACAGGAAATACTTCAACCTGTTCTGCACACTGACTATCACAATGGATCAGCAGCAAAGTGTGAACTCAGAAATTAAAGGACAGAACCTAACCACCACACTGATGCAAAAGATAAAACTAGGCAATTGACTCTTACAAAATAAGATGAATAGAATACTACCACACTGATAAGTTATCTCAATGAACGTGAATGGCTTAAATTCCCTACCGAAGAGACATAGATTGGTTGACTGAATTAAAAAACACAAGCCACTTTGCTTTGGTTATTGTCTCCTTAGCTGTACAGAAGCTTTTCAATTTAATGAAGTCCCATTTGTTTATTTTTGTTGTTGTTGCAATTGCCATGGCAGTCTTCTTCATGAAGTCTTTCCCCAGGCCAATATCTTCCAGTGTTTTTCCTATGCTTTCTTTGAGGATTTTTATTGTTTCATGCCTCAAATTTAATTCCTTCATGCATCTTGAATCAATTTTTGTGAGTGGGGAAAGGTGTGGGTCCAGTTTAAGTCTTTTACATGTAGACATCCAGTTCTCCCAACACCATTTATTGAATAGGGAGTCTTTCCCCCAAGGTATGTTCTTGTTTGGTTTATCGAAGATTAGGTGGTTGTAAGATGTTAGTTTCATTTCTTGGTTTTCAATTCGATTCCAAGTGTCTGTGTCTCTGTTTTTGTGCCAGTACCATGCTGCTTGAGCACCGTGGTTTTGTAGTACAGACTAAAATCTGGTATGCTTATGCCCCCAGCTTTATTTTTGTCACAAAAAACTGCCTTAGCTATATGGGGTTCAACCTACACAATGGGAAAGGATATTTGCATTTTTTCAATCAGAAAAAAGCTTAATAACTAGGATCTATAGAGAACTCAAATTAATCAACATGAAAAAACCAACTATCCCATATATCAATGGGCAAGAGACATGAGTAGAACCTTCTCTAAAGATGACAGACGAATGGCTAACAAACACATGAAGAAATGTTCATCATCTCTATATATTAGAGAAATGTAAATCAAAGCAACCCTGAGATATCATCTAACCCCAGTGAGAATGGCCCACATCACAAAATCTCAAAACTGCAGATGCTGGCATGGATGTGGAGAGAAGGGAACACTTTTACACTGCTGGTGGGACTGCAAACTGGTACAACCTTTCTGGAAGGAAGTATGGAGAAACCTCAAAGCACTCAAGCTAAACCTCCCATTTGATCCTGCAATCCCATTACTGGGCATCTACCCAGAAGGAAAGAAATCCTTTTATCATAAGGACACTTGTACTTGACTGTTTATTGCAGCTCAATTTACAATCGCCAAAATGTGGAAACAGCCTAAATGCCCACCAACCCAGGAATGGATTAACAAGCTGTGGTATATGTATACCATGGAATACTATTCAGCCATTAAAAAAATTGTAGACTTTACATCCTTCGTATTAACCTGGATGGAAGTGGAAGTCATTATTCTTAGTAAAGTATCACAAGAATGGAGAAGTATGAATCCTATGTACTCAGTTTTGATATGAGGACAATTAATGACCATTAAGGTTATGGGGGAGGCAGAAAGAGGGATAGAGGGAGGAGGGTGGGGCCTTGGTGTGTGTCACACTTTATGGGGCAAGACATGATTGCAAGAGGGACTTTATCTAACAATTGCAATCAATGTAACCTGGCTTATTGTACCCTCAATGAATCCCCAACAGTAAAAATATTAAAAAACAAAAAATAAATAAATAAATTGAAAAAAAAAGAAAATTATCTAGACAATAAAATGTGTAGAGACAAAAAAAAACTACAAAAAAAAAAAAAAAAAAAAAAACAAGCCATCCATTTCCTGTCTGCAAGAAACACACCTGGCTTCAAAGAGTCAATGGTTGGATGACAATTTTTTAGGCAAATGGAATTCAGAAGAAAAGAGGAGTTTCAATCTTATTTTCAGATACGTGTGGATTTAAAGCAACTAAAATAAAAAAAAAAAAGACAAAGATGGTAACTTATTTTGGTCAAGGGAAAAATACAGCAAGAAGACGTTTCATTGTTAAATATTTATACACCTAATATAAATGCTCCCAGATTCTTGAAGCAGACCTTACTCAGTCTGAACAATATGATATCTGATAATATCATAATAACAGGAGACTTTAACACTCCTCTTACAGAGCTGGACAGATTCTCTAAACCGAAATTAAACAAAGATATAAGAGATTTAAATGAGACCCTAGAACAACTGTGCTTGATAGACTCATATAGAACACTGCATCCGAAAGATAAAAAATATACATTTTTCTCATCACCCCATGGAACTTTCTCCAAAATTGATAATATTCTCGGACACAAAACAAACATCAACAGAATCAAACGAATTGAAAATTTTACTTTGTATCTTCTCAGACCATAAGGCACTAAAGGTGGAACTCTAACAAAAGCGCTTGACCCCACACAAAGGCATGTGAATTAAACAATCTTCTGTTAAATAACAGATGGGTGAAGGAAGAAATAAAACAGGAAATGATTAACTTCCTTGAGCATAACTACAATGAAGCACAAGCTACCAAAACCTGTGACATACTGCAAAAGAAGTTTTGAGAGGAGAATTTAGCACTTTAGATGCCTAAATTCCAAAAAAAAAAGAGAGTACATCAACAATCTTACAAGCCATCTTATGCAATTGAAGAAAGAACAAACCTAGTATAAACTCAGTAGGGGAAAAGAAATATCCAAAATCATTGGGTATTTTTTCTTCCATTCTTGGGATACTTTACTAAGAAGAATATGTTCCAGCTCCATCCATGTAAACATGAAAGTGGTAAAGTCTCCATCTTTCTTTAAGGCTGCATAGTATTCCATGGTATACATATACCACAATTTATTAATCCATTCGTGGATCGAGGGGCACTTGGGCTTTTTCCATGACTTAGCTATTATGAATTGGGCTGCAATAAACATTCTGGTACAAATATCTTTGTTATGTTGTGATTTTTGGTCTTCTGGGTATATGCCCAATGTACACAGCCCTACTATGAAACTAATTTGGGACTCTCACATGAAAGCTATAACCTAGCTACAACTTAACAATAGGGGGAAGTGGAAAAGGGGGGGTGGGTAGAGGGAGGGGAATCGGTGGGATCACACCTGTGGTGCATATTACAGGGTTATTTGCGAAACTTGGTAAATGTAGAATGTAAATGTTTTGGCACAGTAACTGAGATAACGCCGGAAAGGCTATGTTAACCACTGTGATAAAAATGTGTCAAATGGTTTATGAAGTGAGTGTATGATGCCCCATAATCATATTATTGTATACAGTTATGATTTAATAAAAATAAATAAATAAATAAATAAAAGAAAAATTAACTGGACATTGTGGCAGGTACCTGTGGTCCCAGCAACTTAGGAAACTGAGGCAAGAGGATCACTTGAGCCCAAGAATTTGAGGTTGCTGTGAGCTATGACAGCACCGCACTCTAGCACTCTAGCCTGGGCAACAGAATGAGACTATGTCTCAAAAAAATAAAGAAAGAAATAAAGACAAGAAGGCCACATCAACCGCTAAGACACAAAATGTACCAATAAATCAGAATGCCTCAGCTGAACAGATTTTTCATGGTGGCAAAATGATCAGTGTCCTAAAAATGAAATAGAAAAGGGTACCACTAAAACAGAGATCAACAAACTTGGCTTTAAGGCCACATGAGCACTATAAAAAAAAAAAAAAAAAAGAAATATCCAAAATCAAATCAGAGATCAATGAAATTGAAAACATAAGAGTCATTCAGAAAATTAATAAGCAAGGATTTGATTTTTTGAAAAAAAAATAAATAAAATACATAAACCATTGGCCAGACTAATGAGAAATAGAAAAGTAAAATCTCTAGCAGCCTCAATCAGAAATGATAAAGGGGAAATAACAACTGATCCCACAGAGATACAAGACATAATCTCTGAAAATTACCAGAAACTCTATGCCCAGAAATTTGACAATGTCAAGGACTGGATCAATATTTAGAATCAAACGCTCTCCCTAGACTTAGACTGGAAGAAATAGAGCTCCTGAACAGAACAATTTCAAGCATGAAGATTAAATAAAAAATAAAAAATCTTCTAACCAAAAATGCCCTGGTCCAGATGGCTTCACACCAGAATTTTATCAAACCTTCAAGGAAGAGCTTATTCCTGTACTACAGAAATTATTCCAAAATTTGAGGAAGAAGAAATCTTCCCAACACATTCTATGAAGCAAACATCACCTTGATTAAAAAAAAAAAAAAAACAGGAAAAGACCCCAACAAAAAGAATTTCAGACAAATCTCACTCAAATATAGATGCAAAAATTCTCAACAAAATCCTAGACAATAGATTATAGCGTATTCTCAAAAAAGTCATTCATCATTATCAAGTAGGTTTCATGCCAGGGATGCAAGGCTGGTTTAACATACGCAAGTCCACAAAAGTTATCCAACATGTTAACAGAGGCAAAAATAAAGATCATATGATCCTCTCAATAGATGCAGAAAAAACATTTGATAAAATCCAACATCCTTTTCTAGTGAGAACACTGAACAATATGGGCACAGGTGACACATTTCTAAAACTGATTGAAGCTATCTATGACAAACCCACAGCTAATATTTTACTGAATAGAGTAAAACTGAAAGCTTGTCCTCTTAGAACTAGAACCAGACAAGGGTTTTCTCTGTCACCTTTACTATTCAACATAGTGCTGGAAGTTCTAGCCAATACAATCAGGCAAGACAAGGAAATAAAGGGAATCCCAATGGTAGCAGAGGAGGTCAAACTCTCCCTCTTTGCTGATGACATGATCTTATACTTAGAGAACCCCAAAGACTCAATCACAAGACTCCTCAAAGTCATCAAAAAATACAGTAATGTTTCAGGATATAAAATCAATGTCCACAAGTCAGTAGCCTTTATATACATCAATAACAGTCAAGATGAGAAGCTAATTAAGGACACAATTCCCTTCACCATAGTTTCAAAGAAAATGAAATACCTAAGAATATACCTAAGGAAGGAGGCGAAGAACCTCTATATAGAAAATTATGAAATCCTTAGAAAGGAAATAGCAGAGGATATTAAGAAATGGAAGAACACACCATGCTCATGGATTGGAAGAATCAACATTGTTAAAATGTCTATACTTCCCAAAGCAATCTACCTACTCAATGCCATTCCTATTGAAATACCAACATCGTACTTTCAAGATTTGGAAAAAATTATTCTGTGTTTTGTATGGACCCAGAAAAAAACCTGTATAGCTAAGGCAGTTATTAGTAATAAAAATAAAGCTGGGGGCATCAGCATACCAGATTTTAGTCTGTACTACAAGCCATAGTGCTCAAGACAGCATGGTACTGGCACAAAAATAGAGACATAGATAATTGGACTCGAATTGCAAACCAAGAAATGAAACTAACATCTTACAACCACCTAATCTTTGATAAACCAAACAAGGACAAACCTTGGGGGAAAGACTCCCTATTCAATAAAGGGTGTTGGGAGAATTGGATGTCTACATGTAAAAGACTGAAACTGGACTCAAACTTTTCCCCACTAAAAAAATTGATTCAAGATGGATAAAGGACTTAAATTTAAGACATAAAACAATAAAAATCCTCAAAGAAAGCATAGGAAAAACACTGGAAGATATTGGCCTGGGCAAAGACTTCATGAAGAAGACTGCCATGGCAATTGCAACAACAACAAAAATAAACTAATGGAACTTCATTAAACTGAAAAGCTTCTGTACAGCTAAGGAGACAACCAAAGCAAACAGACGACCTACACAATGGGAAAGGATATTTGCATATTTTCAATCGGACAAAAGCTTGATAATTAGGATCTATAGAGAACTAAAATTAATCCGCATGAAAAAAGCCAACAATCCCATATATCAATGGGCAAGAGACATGAATAGAATCTTCTCTGAAGATGACAGATGAATGGCTAACAAACATATGAAAACATGTTCATCATCTGTATATATTAGAGAAATGCAAATCACAACAACCTTGAGATATCATCTAACCCCAGTGAGAATGGCCCACATCACAAAATCTCAAAACTGCAGATGCTGGTGTGGATGTGGAAAGGGGAACACTTTTATACTGCTGTTGGGACTGCAAACTATTACCTTTCTGGAAGGAAGTATGGAGAAACCTAAAAGCACTCAAGCTAGACCTCCCATTTGATCCTGCAATCCCATTACTGGGCATCTACCCAGAAGGAAAAAAATCCTTTTATCATAAGGACACTTGTACTAGACTGTTTATTGCAGCTCAATTTACAATCGCTCAATTTACAATCGCCAAAACATGGAAACAGCCTAAATGCCCACCAACCCAGGAATGGATTAACAAGCTGTGGTATATGTATACCATGGAATACTATTCAGCTAAAAAAAAAAAAAGGAGACTTTACATCCTTCGTATTAACCTGGATGGAAGTGGAAGACATTATTCTTTAGTAAAGCATCACAAGAATGGAGAAGCATGAATCCTATGTACTCAATTTTGATATGAGGACAATTAATGACAATTCAGGTTATGGGAGGAGGAAAAGCAGAAAGACAGATGGAGGGAGGGGGCGGGGCCTTTGTGTGTGTCACACTTTATGGGGGCAAGACATGATTGCAAGAGGGACTTTGCCTAACCATTGCAATCAGTGTATCCTGGCTTATTGTACCCTCAATGAATCTCCAACAATAAAATTAAGGGAAAAAAATATTGAAATTCTACTTGTTAACTACTTCTAGGCGCGCTGACAGATAATTTTAAAGATTTAAGATGCCATCACCAAGCAGACCATAATGGAGGAAGATGCACCAAAAATTCTCGTAGAACAGTGGAATTTGAGACTTAATAGGAGAAACACATAGTGCCAGGAATTTCAGTTCTGAGCCTTTAGGTCTAGTAAGTAAAATTTCTTTATCTCAAGTTGCACTGTGAATTAGTATGTGAAACTGATAATTGTAGTAATTTAATTTCTCGGCTTTGAGTCTGGAAAGTAAAGTTCATTTTTCTGATGTTTTGGAGGTGCAGGGTAGAACCCAATTTCTCACTTTTCTGACTTCTTGTGAGTCAGGACTGTAGAGTGTGTTCATCCCAGCGTTTCACCATAGTAAGATGACTTCTTTCCTCCTCTGGGTTTATCTGCCTTCATCTTTCTGGAGAATCGCTTTCCCAAACCCTTTCTCATCCTTCTCTTTTCTGGCATCCATACTTAGCACGTGGGACTGCTTCTTCTGCTATGCCATGAAAGTGGGCCGAGAGAACTGAGGTTGAAGAAGAGAGTGTTTCTTGCTAGTGAGCTGATGCTCCTTTTCCTCAAGGCTTGCAGTCAGCTCCCAAGTGCATGGGTCCTGGACTCATGGGGCTTGAGCCGTGAATCCGTGGTTTATTACTGAGCCATGTACTGGCTTTTGCCAGCATTGTGCATTTGAGTGGTAATAGATGTGCTCGGAGAGCTTTCCCAGTCGATGCTAAGGGTTCCCCATCAAGGTTTTCAAAGGTTGGTGAGTTCCACGGGGGTTTGATGTCTCAGGTGGGCCTCTCTCCTCTGGCAGTAGGTAATACTTGCTTACAGATGAACTAGGCTAACTAGATGGAATAACCTTTTGTCCTCAAAGTAATTATTTCCCATTAGCAGTGCTTACCATCTGAAGATTAGGATGCATTTTCACATTAGTAGAATAAAATTTCTTTGAAAGCCTGCTGTTCTTTCTAGGCCCAGGGTCCCAAGGAGCACTTGAACGTGTTACAGCACTGAAGCATTAGTAGCTGGAAAAACAAATGGGTGTGTTTCTAATTTTTAGTATATATGCTTCATCAGTAATTATTACAGTCATACAACTGCTTGCTATCTTCTATGGACAGTGCTTATTGGTAAGGATTTGAACAAAAATTGCCCTTGCGTTCTTTCATGAAGCTCCTCAAAGGAAAAGTTGGTACATCCTGTTCATAAAGCGTGGGTCAAACCAACTTCTTCACCTCTTCCTTCTTCACCTTTGAACACAGGTGATGTTACCCCTGATTTTGCTGAGAACCAGGATATGCAATCATTTAGTAACTGCTTGTTAGGGGCCTACATGCATTCCAGTCGTCTGTTTGAGACCTTTGGGGAAGAGACAATAACAATGAGAACCATCTCACACTTGTTGAAGAAGAGAGAGAGGAGAAAGAAGTTTTTATTATGTCCACCTGGACCTAAAGTCTAGGGAGAAGATAGGGCACTGGGACAGCAATGTGGGTGTGAGTGACTGAAGTCTTTTTTTTTTTTTTTTTTTTTTGTGTGTGTGTGTGTGTGTGTGTTTTGGCTGGGGCTAGGTTTGAACCCACCACCTCCAGCATATGTGACCGGCGCCCTACTCCTTGAGCCACAGGCGCCACCCATGAAGTCTTAAAAAGAATGAAACAGAGAAGCCTCTTATTACAGATAAGAGAATAGATGAGTGAAATAACTATTGGAGATGTTTGGGTGTTAAAATTGTCAAAAGGTCTGTGTGGCTGCTGTGGTGGGGAAGATTTTGTCACACAACCAGCCCTTTATGAATAATTCGCCTTCTCCATTCTTTAGAAATCTAATCTAGTAGAAGTGATTCGACCATTTCCCTGCACTGACGAAACTTTGCCTACATTGACCTAACTTTGATAGATCGTACATGTACCCCTCATGTATGTATCAGTACAGTAGGCCTCCCTGCTTATGTTGACCACTCTGTTCCTGGTCCTTGGGTCAACTTATGGTGGTTCTCCTGCACTTACCTTCTCATACATATTAGATTACAAACACTAGCCAAAGGCAGCCAGGATGGCACAACCTTGATGTTTAAATTTCTCTCTGAAGAGTGAACCCTTTAAGACAAGAGTTAAATAACAGTACCAAAATTCGTCACTGAACATATTTCAGTGTACTTATTTCTAAGCTCCTTGTTTTAAGAGGAAATATACCTGGGTTTTACAGTTGAGCCCAAATGCCTGATTTGACAGGAAAGGCTACAGGCTCCCACAAAAAGGCATACATTTATGTGTGGTGAGCAATGTTAGAGCCATTGGAACTGAACCTTATTGACCTAAAAACCAGGCAGTATTTGAAACTGAGGACAGTGCTCTAAGAATCTTATGTACATAATTAGACATTTTTGCAAAGGCAAGGGTCTGAGGACTCAGGGACAGGCAGTGCCTGATTGTCATAGGTCAGCTTTTGTGGCGTAGTGATACTGGGGAAGTGGTTGAAGCCATAAGATGGGCTTGGCCTTCTAAGACAGGGGGGATCAATGTAAAGAAAGATAAATCTAGAACCAGAAACAAGGTGATTAAAATACTACTGGTTTTCTGAACAGGAATAAATGTGCGGTATCTATGAGAGACAATATCCAGCCATGAGGGTCCACCTATGAGGCATTTGCTATTTAGTTTGATTTTTTGGCTTCTTTTTGGCACAGCTTTGAAGTCTGTGCAGTGGAAATCTGTTGTTGTTGTTTTTTGTATTTGGGTTTTCAGAGTGAGAAGATGGGGTGCTTTTTGCCCTAGGGTTTTGGACTGTGTTGTTGGTATCTGCTTCCCGTGCTCTCTTGGCTGTGGCCACATAGTAACTGACTTCTCTGGATGGGCCACTCTTTTTTCCCTTGTTAAATGGATGACCCTGTCAACCAAGTCACTCATTGGGAGCACTTGCTGGGAACCTAGTATTCAGTCTTGTTGGCTTCCTTCCTTTCCCCAGGGTGATCATGGGAATGGAGTTAATGATCTGAGAGTTTTTTTGAGTGGGCAGGGGGAAAGATAATGAGGGAACGTGTGGGAGCAGCTTTGAGGGCATTCTCCTTTAGAATGTATTTCTGTCTTATGTGGATCTGAAAACAGGTAATTGGAGAGTCAGTTCAAGATGGACAGTGCAACCCCAGACCTTGAACAGCTGAGGCTTTTATATGTGCTGGAAATAAAGAGCCAAAAGGCAATGTAAAGAGAAAGAGAATATCCAATTAGGTGCAGAGTGAATTTGATGATCCTTGATCTGGCAGGCAGCCAGGAAAGGAAGAAAGAACCACATAATAGATGTTGCTGGAGTGTTCTGTCAACTTCAGTGGGGCTTGTGTGGAACTATGAAGGCTGTAATTATGAGAAATAGAACATGTCTTAGTAGTCTTTGGATGTAGCATAAGCATATGCAAGATATGAGATGTGATGGTATATTCAAGGTAGCCTCAACAGATTGGGGAGGTAGTGTTAGTGATCATGGTGCTTCTGGTGGGACTAAATGGGGGATCTGGTGGTAAGGCTGGATTTGGGGGTTAGGGAAAGATTATGAAATGTGATTTCCATGGTTTGAGGGCTCTACATTCCTAACAAGACCCCCCTATAGTTTAGGAGTTAATTGTACTCTTGTGTTCTTCCCCACAAGAAGTTGTTTGTCTGAACATAGCTGAACTAGGGCATGCTGCCCACTGAATCTGGGTAAGGTATGGCTCTTGATGTGTTGCCTACCTTTGTCTTTTTAGGCACTTTTTCCATGGACTGGTAACCAAAGCTGAGGAAATGCCTCCCACTCATCATCATCCACAGAAAAAGACTCAGGTACGGTTTGACTGGAGATGAGATAAAAAAGATATGTATGCAGGTCTTCATCAGAATTGATGGCAAGGTTTGAACAGACGTTGCATACCACACTGGATTGATGGGTAAGGAATGCTTTGTGTTTAAGAAGGAATGGGTTGAGAGAAAGACCAGGCATGGGGTTGTGTGATGTCCAAAATAAATAAAACCAGGCACAAAGGTAAAGGGGTAAGGGCAAATTTTTTCAGTCATGGGCTACTTCAGTAAGGAAGAGTCCCTAACTTTAACTGAACTGAAGTTAAGCCAATAAATGAGGGAAGAAGACTCAAATAGATAACTGTAGATGCACTTAGTTTACCTGTGGTTGACAGCTGACAGTTACCAGAAACAGGCATCTTTCAATATTCCCACAAAGCCTGGGAGACAGAGGACCAATCTCCTACCATTGGGTAAACAAACAGTAAATCAACTTTTGGCAGCCTACATTATTTTTCAGGTAGGCATTTGAAATTAAATTTAAGGTAAAAAGGATAGGGTCCTCTGAAGCTGTTAGAGGCTACATTACAGTTGTTTTAAATCTTTTTTTTTTTGTTTGTTTTGTTTTGTTTTTATTGTCGGGGATTCATTGAGGGTACAATAAGCCAGGTTACACTGATTGCAATTGTTAGGTAAAGTTCCTCTTGCAATCATGTCTTGCCCACATAAAGTGTGACACACACCAAGGCCCCACCCCCCTCCCTCCATCCTCTTTCATAACCTTAATTGTCATTAATTGTCCTCAAATCAAAATTGAGTACATAGGATTCATGCTTCTTTATTCTTGTGATGCTTTACTAAGAATAATGTCTTCCACTTCCATCAAGGTTAATACGAAGGTGTAAAGTCTCCATTATTTTTAATGGCTGAATAGTATTCCATGGTATACATATACCACACTTTGTTAATCCATTCCTGGGTTGGTGGGGATTTAGACTGTTTCCACCATTAGGCAATTGTAAATTGAGCTGTGATAAACAGTCTAGTACAAGTATCCTTATGATAAAACCATTTTTTTCCTTCTGGGTAGATGCCCAGTAACGGGATTGCAGGATCAAATGGGAGGTCTAGCTTGAGTGCTTTTAGGTTTCTCCATACTTCCTTCCAGAAAGGTTGTACTAGTTTGCAGTCCCACCAGCAGTGTAAAAGTGTTCCCTTCTCTCCACATCCACACCAGCATCTGCAGTTTTGTGATTTTGTGATGTGGGCTATTCTCACTGGGGTTAGATGATATCTCAGGGTTGTTTTGATTTGCATTTCTCTAATATATAGAGATGATGCACATTTTTTCATGTGTTTATTAGCCATTCATCTGTCATCTTTAGAGAAGGTTCTATTCATGTCTCTTGCCCATTGATATATGGGATATTTGGCTTTTTGCATGTGGATTAATTTGAGTTCTCTATAGATCCTAATTATCAAGCTTTTGTATGATTGAAAATATGCAAATATCCTTTCCCATTGTGTAGGTTGTCTCTTTGCTTTGGTTATTGTCTCCTTAGCTGTAGAGAAGCTTTTCAGTTTAATGAAGTCCCATTTGTTTATTTTTGTTGTTGCAATTGCCATGGCCGTCTTCTTCATGAAGACTTTCCCTAGGCCAATGTATTCCAGTGTTTTTCCTATGCTGTCTTGGAGGATTATTATTGTTTCCTGCCTTAAATTTAAGTCATTTATCCATCTTGAATCAATTTTTGTGAGTGGGGAAAGGTGTGGGTCCAGTTTCAGTCTTTTACATGTAGACATCCAGTTCTCCCAACACCATTTATTGAATAGGGAGTCTTTCCCCCAAGGTATGTTCTTGTTTGGTTTATCAAAGATTAGGTGGTTGTAAAATGTTAGTTTCATTTCTTGGTTTTCAATTTGATTCCAAGTGTCTATGTCTCTGTTTTTGTGCCAGTACCATGCTGTTTTGAGCACTATGGCATGCAGTACAGACTCAAATCTGGTATGCTGATGCCCCCAGCTTTATTCTTGTTACAAAGAACTGCCTTAGTTATACGGGTTTTTTTCCGGTTCCATACAAAACACAGAATCATTTTTTCAAAATCTTGAAAGTACTTTGTTGGTATTTTGATAGGAATGGCATTGAATAGGTAGATTGCTTTGGGAAGTATAGACATTTTAACAATGTTGATTCTTCCCGTCCATGAGCATGGTATGTTCTTCCATTTGTTAATATCCTCTGCTATTTCCTGTCTGAGGATTTCATAGTTTTCTTTTAGAGGTACTTCACCTCCTTCGTTAGGTATATTCCTAGGTATTTCATTTTCTTTGAAACTATGGTGAAAGGAGTTGTGTCCTTAATTAGCTTCTCATCTTGAGTGTTATTGGTGTATACAAAGGCTACTGACTTGTGGACATTGATTTTATATCCTGAAACATTACTGTATTTTTTGATGACTACGTGGAGTGTTGTTGTTGAGTCTTTGGGGTTCTCTAAGTATAAGATCATGTCATCAGCAAAGAGGGAGAGTTTGACGTCCTCTGCTACCATTGGGATTCCCTTTATTTCCTTGTCTTGCCTAATTGTATTGGCTAGAACTTCCAGTACTATGTTGAATAGTAAAGATGACAGAGGACAACCTTGTCTGGTTCCAGTTCTAAGAGGAAAAGCTTTCAGTTTTACTCTATTCAGTAAAATATTAGCTGTGGGTTTTTCATAGATAGCTTCAATCAATTTTAGAAATGTGCCACATATGTCTATACTCTTCAGTGTTCTAATTAGAAAAGGATGCTGGATTTTATCAAATGCTTTTTCTGCATCTATTGAGAGGATCATGTGATCTTTGTTTTTCCTCTTTAATATGGTGGATAATGTTTATGCACTTGCATATGTTAAACCAGCCTTGCATCCCTGGGATGAAGCCTAATTGATCATGATGAATGACATTTTTGATGATAAGCTGTAATCTATTGGCTAGGATTTTGTTGAGAATTTTTGCATATATATTCATGAGTGAGATTGTTCTGTAATTCTCCTTTTTGTTTGGGTCTTTTCCTGGTTTTGGTATCAGGGTGATGTTTGCTTCATAGAATGTGTTGGTTAAGATTCCTTCTTCCTCAATTTTTTTGAATAATTTCTGCAGTACAGGAATAAGCTCTTCCTTGAAGGTTTGATAGAATTCTGGAGTGAAGCCATCTGGACCAGGGCATTTTTTTTGGTTGGAAGTTTTTTTATTGTTTCTTTGATCTCAGTGTTTGAAATTGGTCTGTTCAGATCTCTATTTCTTCCTGGCTGAGTCTAGGGAGAGGGTGTGATTCCAAATATTTATCCATTTCCTTCACATTGTCAAATTTCTGGGCATAGCGTTTCTGGTAGTATTCAGAGATGATCTCTTGTATCTCTGTTTGATCAGTTGTTATTTCCCTTTTATCATTTCTGATTGAGGTTACTAGAGATTTTACTTTTCTATTCCTTGTTAGAATGGCCAATTGTTTATCTATTTTATTTATTTTTTCAAAAAAGCAACTCCTTGTTTCATTAATTTTCTGAATGATTCTTTTGTTTTCCATTTCATTGATCTCTGATTTGATTTTGGATATTTCTTTTCTTCTACTGAGTTTAGGCTTTGATTGTTCTTCTTATTCCAATTCCATAATATCTCTTGTGAGATTGTTGATGTGCTCTCTTTCTGTTTTTTGAATGTAGGCATCTAAAGCGATGAATTTTCCTCTCAAAACTGCTTTTGCAGTATCCCACAGGTTTTGGTAGCTTGTGTCTTCAATATTGTTATGCTCAAGGAAGTTAATGATTTCCTGTTTTATTCCTTCCTGCACCCATCTGTTATTCAACAGAAAGTTGTTTGATTTCCATGCCTTTGGGTTGGGTCGAGCATTTTTGTTGGAGTTGAGTTCCACCTTTAGTGCCTTATGGTCTGGGAAGATACAAGGTAAAATTTCAATTCTTTTGATTCTGTTGATATTTGTTTTGTGTCCCAGGATATGATCAATTTTGGAGAATGTTCCCTGGGGTGATGAGAAGAATGTATATTTTTTATCTTTGGGATGGAGTGTTCTATATGCATTTATCAAGCACATTTGTTCTAGGGTATCATTTAACTCTCTTATATCTTTGTTTAATTTCTGTTTAGAGGATCTGTCCAGCTCTGTAAGAGGAGTGTTAAAGTCCCCTGTAATTATGGTATCTTCAGATATCATATTGCTCAGACTGAGTAAGGTCTGTTTCAAGAATCTGGGATCATTTAAATAGGGTGCATAAATATTGAGAATTGAAATGTCTTCTTGTTGTATTTTTCCCTTGACCAATATAAAGTGACCATCTTTGTCTTTTTTGACTTTAGTTGCTTTAAATCTACATGTATCTGAATATAAGATTGCAACTCTTCTTTTCTTCTCATTTCCCTTTGCCTCAAAAATTGATTTTCAACCCTTGACTCTAAGCTTTAATTTGTCTTTAGAAACCAAGTGTGTTTTTTGCAGACAGCAAATGGATGGCTGGTGCTTTTTAATCCACTCAACCCATCTATGTCTCTTCAGTGGGGAATTTAAGCCATTAACATTTATTGAAATAATTGATAAGTGTGGTAGTATTCAATTCGTCTTATTTGGTGAGAGTCCATTGCTTTGTTTCATCTTTTGCATCAGTGTGGAGATCAGGTTCTGTCCTTTAATTTCTGAGTTTTTACTTTGCTGCTGATCCATTGTGGTGGTCAGTGTGCAGAACAGGTTAAAGTATTTCCTGTAGAGCTGGTCTTGTTGTGGCAAATTTCCTCAATGTTTGTATATCTCTAAAGGATTTGATTTCTCTGTCAATTTTTAAGCTTAGCTTAACAGGGTACAGAATTCTGGGCTGGAAATTGTTCTGTTTAAGTAGATTAAAGATAGATGACCATTGTCTTCTTGCTTGGAAAGTTTCATTAGAGAAGTCTGTGGTCACTCTGATGGATTTGCCCCTGTAAGTCAACTGGTGCTTACTCCTGGAAGCTTGCAGAATCTTTTCTTTTGTCTTAACTTTGGACAGGTTCATCACAATGTGACTTGGAGAAGCTCGTTTAGAGTTGAGGCACCCTGGGGTCCGATAGCATTCTGAAAGCAGTGTGTCAGAATCTTTGGTGATATTTGGGAAATTTTCTTTTATAATGTTCTCTAGTATGGCTTCCATTCCTCTGGGGCATTCTTCTTCCCCTTCTGGAATTCCTGTAACTCGTATGTTAGAACGCTTCATAAAGTCCCATAATTCTGACAGTGAACGTTATGCTTTCTCTCTCTTCTTTTCTGCCTCTTTTACTATCTGAGTTATGTGAAGAACTTTGTCTTCTTCCTCTGAAATTCTTTCTTCTGCATGGTCTAACCTGTTGCTGATACTTTCCATTGCATCTTTAAGTTCTCTAATTGACTGTTTCAGTTTCTTCAGCTCTGCTATATCCTTTTTATATTCTTCATATCATTCGTCTCTTATTTGATTCTGTTTTTGGATTTCCTTTTGGTTATTTTCCACTTTATTAGCAGTTTCCTTCATTGTTTCCATCATTTCTTTCATTGTTTTCAACATGTGTATTCTAAATTCCCTTTCTGTCATTTCTAACATTTCTTTATAGGTTGAATCCTCTGCTGTAGCTACCTCATGGTCCCTTGGTTTGGTTGTTCTGGACTGGTTCTTCATGTTGCCTGGAGTTTTCTGCTGATTCTTCCTCATGAGTGATTTCTTTTATCTGTTTCCTTGCCCTAATTTTCCTTTCAGTTCCTCTTACTCTTTAAGTTCTCATGCCTGTGGACTAAGGGTTACAGGACCAGAAGAGTGAGAAGGATGAAGAGCAAGGGATGAAAGAAAGGAGGAGCAATTGATAAGAAAAACAAAGAAAAATAGAGAAAGGAGAGGGGGTGGGTAAAAGGAATATTGACAAAAAGAAGAGAGGCAAAGAAAGATGGAGACAGAGCAATATAGGTGTACAGTAGGGTACTTTGACACAACCTTAAAAAAACCCACCTTCTGGGGGTGCCCAGATGGGTGGTTCCCTTGAGGTCAGCAGCTCTTTGCTAACCTTATCAGATACAGTACCCCACCTCCACCAAATAGAGAGGAAAGACAAAAATGCTATAAATCAAACCAAAACAAGCAAACAGAAAACTTTACAGGATAAAATTAGGTGGAAAACCAAATAATAGTGGTAGAAACACTAGCAAAAATGAAGTTCTAATTATTGAAAAAAGGCAGCAATGAGAAATTTTAATTAAACTAGAAAAATTGAGAAAGAAATTGGATCTGTATGGAAAAGGTTGAACTTAAAAAACAAAACAACATGAACAACATGAAAATAAACAAACAAACAAAAAAACAAACAAACCAAAGGGGAAAAAAAAAACACACAACCAAAAACAAAGCAGTATGTATATGTTATTGAATATTGTCTGGGCAACACGTGGTCTTCTGGGGTATGAGATGTTAATCACAGTTCTGCTACAACTGGAGGCTGCTGATTTCTCAAACCCCAGCAGGTAGACACCCTAAATCTCTCTTCAGCCCACTTTAAAGGCACTTTGAACTTGTTCACTTGCTGAGCAGAAGCTTTCCCAGGAAAGTGCTTGTCATTGGAATAACTGCTGAAGTGGCTATTCCCTTACCCAGTGTACCAAAACTGGTCTCACTCTGCCCCTGAGGTTTTGGGCTGCAAGGTGGCTCAGACCCCGCCCTTAGGCTACTTGGTTGCTGGGTTACCAGCTCCCACCCAATTCTATTCTCTGCAACCCTGAGGGAGGAGCTTGCCGGGGCAGATGTCTCACAATGGCTCCCTGTGACCCACAGCCGAACACTATTAGCTGCGTCTGGCTCAGCGGCTCAGACTGAGGCCCTAGACAACGGCCAAAGTTCTCCGCACTCCTGCTCAGGCTCTCCCCAAGGCAGTTCCACTGAGTGCCAAGTCCAAAGACACCAAAACAGTTCACAGGTAAGACCTTTCTGGTTTGCAGTCTTGCTGCTACTGAACTTACAGTTGCAGGCGGTTTAGATGGATTGAACACGCGCAACCACTTGCCATTTTTCCACGGTTTTAGTCCTCCTCTTGGGGTCCAGAAGTCTCTCACTGACTCCCTGTATCCTCGCAGGGGTGATGATATTCAGATCCCACCAGCCAGAGATGCTGAAGTCCTATCTCCCCAGACTCATGGTGCCCAGATGCAAGGAAGCTGTTACTCAGCCACCATCTTGCTCCACCTCCCTGTTTTAAGTCTTCATAGGGAAGGGCAGAAGCCTAGCAAAGAAGAGGGCACTGAGGAACCTTGCCAGTGTTTGGTCAGGGAGAGAACCTTCATCAGTGAATGGGGCTGTTGCTTTGTGTAGCCATTTTGTCTGGTGGTGACCTAATCATGCCCACATCTTCAAAGAAGCAGTTTGGTCTTGGTGGGAGGGGGAGGCATGGGTGTGGGTAAATCATGGAGAAAATATTCACATTCCTATGGGGAAGAGGTGAGCAATCAGAGGGGTAAAGGAAATAGGATGGAAGTATTCTGACTCAGTGCTTTGTTTACTTTTTCTTTCCATAGTAAGGGGCTCAACATTCTTTAAACAGCTTTTTAGCCTGCTGTTGTCCACAAAGCTGTTGATGCTTGCTATATTGGGGGTTTGGAGGCTAAAGACGATGAGAAGCCCCAAAGCAGACTTACCCAGGATCTAGCCAAGCATACTCATCAAATATGGGGAGCTATCCTGATGTGGTAGAACACATTCTGGCATCACCCTGGCATAGTATGTTTCTGTTCAGTGGACGAAAGCATTTTGCATTAATAATAGCCAATATACCTGTTTGTGATCAGATGTCATCAGCATTCAGAAGATAGATGAGCATTTCTGCCTCATCTACAAAACCAAGGGTCTTTGAATACACAGAACTGACATCTATATGTAGTCAGTGTAAGCCATTCACATTTAGTGTTCATTAGTGATATCTTAATGGCTTTATGTCTTTCATGTTTCTTTCTTAGCTTTCATTATTTTTTCTTCTGGAAGATTATATGAAGAGATTTGACACATTCATTCTGTTATATTTAAAATTTATTTATCTTTGTATTTATGTTTTGGTGGTTGTATGCACATACTTTATCCTAAACTACTAACATCATCATATTACCAGCGTGAGTGAAATACATAAACCTTTTATAATGACCTATTACTCCTCTGTTTGTAATCACCTGAAATATTTTCTTTATATTTATTTTAAATATAAAATACTATTTTACACAGTGTTACTTGATTTCTATCATATTTTTTAGTTGTAAATATCCAAACATTTGTTAGATATTCTCTTTGATGAAACTTTCCATTTTTATGCTTTATACAATTTTTATTATTATTAAGCATATGTATAATTGGTTTTTTACAATCATTCATAATCATTCTTATAATGTCAGTTTAAAACTTCATTAGTTATGCCTGTTATCTCAGTTTTGTGGCATTTGTCATCCTTTTTGCATTCAAGTTGAAGACTTCCAATTTTTTCCACAAAGAGTGATTTTTATATTAAATTTGAACATTAGTGTTATTAGTGAGACTTCATCCTATTATGACCTTAATTTGTAGATGGCTTTATCCACTAATAAGGGATGTAAGGGATGTGCTGTCAAGTTGGGACAAAATTTCAGATTGCTTTGTTCGAATTTTCTGACTCACAAACATTGATAAATGAGTATGAAAGTTTTAGCTTCCCACTAGGCCTTTTGTTTGACTCTCTAGCCAAGAGGTGCTTCATTACCACACTGCACGGTTGAAAATATCAGTTTTATACTCTGCTTTCTCTGATATAACTCCATCTGAGTTTTGAGGCATTTCATCATTAGTTGGAAATAGGAAAATCCCCAAACTTGCCCTTTGCTTGTCTGTGTGGTACGGGTCCATCAGTTTTATTTTTTTAATTATTTTGTAGTATCTGGTTGAGATAAATCGATATGTAAATTTTCTAGCCCTGTGGCTACAGAAATCTTATCTTTAGGACACAGTATTGTCCATTTCTATTTGCATTATTTAGTTACTAGCTTATCATGACCATGTCTGTGATGCAAAAGTGAATAAGAAGACCAAGGAAACTCACTTCTCTCATTATCCATAGGTGTAAATTCTCTCACTTGTTTATCTCTTTGTTTCACCATTAATATATTTTTATATATGTATATGTGTCTATGTATATGTATGTACATACATACAGGATTATTAGTTGTATTTATATGTGGGTTAACCAATGAACATCTATTCCATCTAGTCTACTCCAGAACAAGTGTAGTGTTCTTTCTGGGCAGAAATCAGGAAGGAAATGTGGAAAAGGTCACAAAATAGAAATGGCCACTGTGGAAAGTAGATAGTCTGAACTAATCTCTTGTTAGATAGTAATGTAACAGAAAGACATGAACCTGCAAATGTAAATAGATCCCGATATTGAAGGGACTTGTTATTTTATGCCTGTTTGCATTATGATGAGCTGAGAATCTAGAAGGTATCAAATGTCAGCATAAGGAATTAGGTCTTTGGATGGGAGAAGAAATAAACATGTTAAAAGTGTGCATTAGAAAATATGAAAAGTAGGCCTTACTAAGGAAGGTAATTAAGGGAACAAAGCAGTTGGACTGGTTTACTAAAAGAGCAAAAGGGCTTTTGCCAGTAGTGTAAAATACCACTCTGTGAAACCATGAACAGCCGACACTGATGCAATTCATGAAAGTGTTACATAAACTTTATTGCTCAACAGATGGAAATAATAATGATCCTTGTTAGTGGATTGGCTGGTTTTAAATGTATTTAGAGATGATGATCTTCTTTAACAACTAAAATCGAAGTACTTCAATATAACTAAGGAAGGTAATGTAATTGAGAATATATGGCAGTAGTGTATGTGTGTTCATTTTCCAGTATTTCCATATATTCCATGCATTTCTTTCTAATTTATGCCCTCATTTCCATTTATTTGTCGTGGATTATTTTAGAAGTCACTACTTTATTTATTTATTTATTTATATTTATTTTATTATTAAATCATAGCTGTGTACATTAATGCGATCATGGTGCACTATACACTTGTTTTATAGACCATTTGACACATTTTCATCACACTGGTTAACATAGCCTTCATGACATTTTGTTAGTTATTGTGTTAAGACATTTACATTCTACATTTACTAAGTTTCACATATACCCTTGTAAAATGCACCACAGGTATAATCCCACCAATCACCCTCTCCCCACTCATGTGCTCCCTCCCTCCCCTCCTTTTCCCCCATCCCCCTATTATTATGTTATAACTGGGTTACAGCTTTAATGTGAAAGTCATAAATTAGTTTCATAGTAGGGCTGAGTACATTGGATATATTTTCCATTCTTGAGATACTTTACATTTTTTATTTTCAAGTTTCTTCTTTTCTTTTGCTCAATGCCATTCAGTTGCCATTAATATAGTCTTGGGAGGTGGGGCCTATAGAAGTTGATTCCTTCATTAGGGATCATACCCTCATTAATAAATTAATGTCATGTTCTGGAAAATGTTTAGTTACTGGGGTGGGGGCAGCTTTTTGTATTCAACATACAGGCTTTATCTTGCACAGGGGCTTTGCAAGGTGATGCCCAGCCACCATTATTATTTTTTTTAATAGATGGTGTTTTTTTTTTTTTCCCCTATACTGCAAATCATAGGGTACTACAGTTATAGTGTCCAGATTGTTGAGCTACTGAACTCAAGTTTTATTTCCATCTTGTCCTCCTGTTATTAATGAGTATCCAATGGCATGCTCAGTGCATAAAAAGAAGGTCCTCACTAGATGCAGCCCCTAGAGACTGGACTTCCCAGTCTCCAAAGTGTAATCCAAATAAGTGTCTTTAAATTATCACCCTATGGTATTCTGTCATAAAAGAAAACAGTGTGGGCTACCCCATGATTCTCTGTAAACTAGTTAAGCATAAGCTATTACAAAAGGGTATGTCTAATTTCATGTCAAATGATCTAAAAGTTCTTATGCTAAAACACTAATATTATATTAGTCTGCTGTTAAAATAAAAACATTTTACTGATAAGGGATAAGGAAAAAGGACACATAAAATTAAAAATTATTGTTCAAATAACAGAATGGAAGGTATTTTTTCAGAATTTGTCAACATATATTTTTCTCTGTCATTCTGCACAGTCTGATACTTCTTAGGGAGAGGATCAGTTGTAATTAGGAGGCTGCTGGTCCAATGAAGATGTTTGATGAATTGACCTTGAAGGAGAGGCAGCAGATGTATCAGCTATCATGGTTATGGGAAACCCTGGGTTTTCTGATAGTAGTAGGTTAGGTAAAAGTGGCTCATTGGATGATAATCCAGGATATCTTCTTGGAAAATTAGTAGGCTTCATCATCAGTCCAAAATGATTGTTCTGTAAAGGAGATATGATCTGGCATTAAAAAGTTGTAGATGTGACATAATTCACAATCTGGCCATTTGCTGGAGAAAAGCTGCCATATGAGTGCATATTATAAGTGTTCAATTTTTTAAAAATAGTATGTTGCTCTGTTCCAACTTGTTCTGATGGTCTAGCTAAACTTGATGATGGAGGAGAAATATCACTTGCAGTTGGTCCATTTGTATCAGTAATTTGCTGGAGGGAAGGAGGCTTCATTATTAGAGGCTCATTTAAATTTGTAGAGGTAGACAATGCATTTTCCCTGGTAGTTTAAGCAAGTAAACCAGTATTATAATTAATGTTACTACCTGCTCTAAAGTGATTCCTGTTGGAATTTTGTGCTGATGAAAAGGATGCTGGAGAAGAATTTTTAATCCCAACTCTTCTTTTCATTCTTACAAAAATTTGTGGGCAGCCACGTTTAAAATTTGGATTATGATAAAACTGTAGCTGAAATCAAAAGAGAAGTTTAGAGACATTTATTACCCAAGAGACAAAAAATTGATGTATAAAATCTCAAATATCAGCTTTATCAAGGTTAATATAATAAAATAATCATGTATATTGTTGACTATTTTAAGAATGTAATTGTTAGGAAACAAAATTTAATTAATATAGTTTTCAAGTGAAAACATATGTGAGTATCACAGTAAATACTTCATTAGGTGGCTCTAGTACCTTTATTAAACTTAGTACCTAAAACTTATTAAAATCCTAAACACTTATGCTAGAATTGTCCTCAATGATTTGAAAAAATAAATGTTACCTTAGTTTTTATTATTAATATTATTTTCAAAATCTGATTTCACTGTATTGTACCAACAATTTACTGATGTACGACATAAAATTTTATATTTTCCTTACATAACTGGTAACTGAAAAAAGTTTAATACCTTGCATAAAACAGACACTTTTTTTTTTTTTTTGCCTGAAAATAAGCCAGAGAAGCAGATCTTTGGAAAATCTGTCTCATTTTACTAAACTCATAAAGGTTAAGCTGTGGAACTAAACTCTTCATACTATCAGTTTCAAATATTCTGAAATGGCACTTTCTTTCAAAATTTCTTTCTTAAAGAGTTCTCTATTAATGACTATAGATGTTTTATTCTCATCCCAGCAAACAGACTTAAATATGTCACTTTCAACTTTCTTCCAAAGTTTTCTGGGAAAGGTGAGAGAAAGAAAGTCGTAATTTTGATCTGGTTCAGAGACACAAAATGCATAATGTCTTTTTTTCAACTAATCTTTAGAGAAAACACGAAAAGCTTCTTCAATCATGGCTCTTAGCTCTCTGTACTCAGGGAATATGTGCTCACATGATGGAGATCCAATGTAGGCTTCTGAGTCAATTGATCCATCTTTAGGAGAAACATCTGGAATTTCTGAAGAAACCTTTGCTATGTCAGATAAATTTTTCTTCAGATACTCTTCTCATGTGCATGGTTTTCAACCCGCAGTTCAAAAGCTGCTTCAGCTGGCCTGCACAGGTAAGCTAATCAAAATCAGCACAATGACTCTCAACTTGAGTGGTTATTATTCACAAAATGACTTTTGTATCCTAGCAATAAATCTGTAACACTTAGCTAAGATCATTTGCTTCCACTATGTGAAATTTATCTAATTAAAATAAAGTGTACATTGCTTATTTTATATAGTATGATGTATGTAATCTCTTTTTTTTTAATTTTTATTGTTGGGAATTCATTGAAGGTACAATAAGCCAGGTTACACTGATTGCAATTATTAGGTAAAGTCCCTCTTACAATCATGTCTTGTCCCCATAAAGTGTGACACACCAAGGCCCCAGCCACATCCCTCCATACCTCTTTCTGCTTTTCCTCCCCCCCATAAACTTATAATTTTCATTAATTGTCCTCATATGAAAATTGAGTACATAGGATTCATGCTTCTCCATTCTTGTGATGCTTTACTAAGAATAATGTCTTCCACTTCCATCCAGGTTAATACGAAGGATGTGAAGTCTCCATTTTTTTAATAGCTGAATAGTATTCCATGGTGTACATATAGCACAGTTTGATAATCCATTCCTGGGTTGTTGGGCATTTAGGCTGTTTCCACATTTTGGCAATTGTAAATTGAGCTGCAATAAACAGTCTAGTACAAGTGTCCTTATGATAAAATGATTTATTTCCTTCTGGGTAGATGCCCAGTAATGAGATTGCAGGATCAAATGGGAGGTCTAGCTTGAGTGCTTTGAGGTTTCCCCATACTTCCTTCCAGAAAGGTTGTACTAGTTTGCAGTCCCACCAGCAGTGTAAAAGTGTTCCCTTCTCTCCACATCCATGCCAGCATCTGCAGTTTTGAGATTTTGTGATGTGGGCCATTCTCAATGGGAGGTCTAGCTTGAGTGCTTTGAGGTTTCTCCATACTTCCTTCCAGAAAGGTTGTACTAGTTTGCAGTACCACCAGCAATGTAAAAGTGTTCCCTTCTCTCCACATCCATGCCAGCATCTGCAGTTTTGAGATTTTGTGATGTGGGCCATTCTCAATGGGAGGTCTAGCTTGAGTGCTTTGAGGTTTCTCCATACTTCCTTCCAGAAAGGTTGTACTAGTTTGCAGTACCACCAGCAATGTAAAAGTGTTCCCTTCTCTGCACATCCATGCCAGCATCTGCAGTTTTGAGATTTTGTGATGTGGGCCATTCTCAATGGGAGGTCTAGCTTGAGTGCTTTGAGGTTTCTCCATACTTCATTCCAGAAAGGTTGTACTAGTTTGCAGTCCCACCAGCAGTGTAAAAGTTTTCCCTTCTCTCCACATCGACGCCAGCATCTGCGATTTTGAGATTTTGTGATGTGGGCCATTCTCACTGGGGTTAGATGATATCTCAGGGTTGTTTTGACTTGCATTTCTCTAATATTAAGAGATTATGAACATTTCTACATGTGTTTGTTAGCCATTCGTCTGTCATCTTTAGAGAAGGTTCTATTCATGTGTCTTGCAGATTGATATATGGGATAGTTGGCTTTTTTCATGTGGATAAATTTGAGTTCTCTATAGATCCTAATTATCAAGCTTTTGTCTGATTGAAAATATGCAAATATCCTTCCCATTGTGTAGGTTGTCTCTTGCTTTGATTATTGTCTCCTTAGCTGTACAGAAGCTTTTCAGTTTAATGAAGTCCCATTTGTTTATTTTTGTTGTTGTTGCCATTGCCATGTCTGTCTACATCATGAAGTCTTTGCCCAGGCCAATATCTTCCAGTGTTTTTCCTATGCTGTCTTGGAGGATTTTTATTGTTTCATGCCTTAAATTTAAGTCCTTTATCCATTTGAATCAATTTTTGTGAGTGGGGAAAGACAAGGAAATACAGGGAATCCAAATGGGAGCAGAGGAGGTCATACTCTCCCTCTTTGCTGACGACATGATCTTATACTTAGAGAACCCCAAAGGCACAACCACAAGACTCCTAGAAGTCTTCAAAAAATACAGTGATGTTTCAGGATATAAAATCAATGTCCACAAGTCCGTAGCCTTTTTATACACCAATAACAGTCAAGATGAGAAGCTAATTAAGGACACAACTCTCTTCACCATAGTTTCAAAGAAAATGAAATACCTAGGAATATACCTAATGAAGGAGGTGAAGGACCTCTATAAAGAAAATGATGAAATCTTCAGAAAGGAAATAGCAGAGGATATTAACAAATGGAAGAACACACCATGCTCATGGATTGGAAGAATCAACATTGTTAAAATGTCTATACTTCCCATAGCAATCTACCTATTCAATGTCATTCCTATCAAAATACCAACATCGTACTTTCAAGATTTGGAGAAAATGATTCTGCGTTTTGTATGGAACCGGAAAAACCCCCATATAGCTAAGGCAGTCCTTAGTAATAAAAATAAAGCTGGGGGCATCAATATATCAGATTTTAGTTTGTACTACTAAGCCATAGTAGTCAACACAGCATGGTACTGGCACAAAAACAGAGACATATACACTTGGAATCAAATTGAAAACCAAGAAATGAAGCTAACATCTTACAACCACCTAATCTTCGATATACCAAACAAGAACATACCTTGGGGAAAGACTCCCTATACAATAAATGGTGTTGGGAGAACTGGATGTCTAAATGTAAAAGACTGAAACTGGACCCACACCTTTCCCCACTCACGAAAATTGTAATCTCATTTGTACAGAAGGTTCTAAACAAAGAAATAAATGAATACATAGATGTTTTCTGCAATCAGTGCTGTAAACAAGAAAATATTGTTTCTGATTTTGTGATACTGCTAGTGTAATGGGGGTTTATAGTTGTTTAATGTTTCAAGTTGAATGCCAGTAAGATGTACTGAGCAAAACTTTATAGCTTTTGGTTATGATATGGCATCTGCTTTTGAGTTTCTTTCCAAGGAATGGCTTATCATTCTTTTTTTTTTTTTTTTGTAGAGACAGAGTCTCACTTTATGGTCCTTGGTAGAGTGTAGTGGCCTCACAGCTCACAGCAAACTCCAACTCCTGGGCCCAAGCGATTCTCTTGCCTCAGTCTCCCGAGTAGCTGGGAATACAGGCGCCCGCCACAACACTCAGCTATTTTTTTTTTTTTCATTGCAATTTGGCCGGGGCCGGATTTGAACCCGCCACCCTCGGTATATGGGGCCGGCTTCTTACCGACTGAGCCACAGGCGCCGCCCTGGCTTATCATTCTTAAAGACCTGAGGTCACTACATGGCCTTACACCAGCTGTGTGTTTATAAAAGACAAGCAGTAACATCACCACACTGTGCCCAAGGACACACTGAGCCTGTGCACAGGCTGAGGGAATGACCATTGTTCACCCACAGCTCATTATAATACTAAACCCTAACCTAGAAGGGACTTTCCTACCATTTTTATTCCTGGGTGAATCTACCGGCATGATTTCTCACTGCACTTGTGTGCCATGCACATAAATCCAAACACACGATGGTGTTCAATTCCCTCATGTATTATTTTGACATCATGAACTCACTGACCATGTTGGTCTGGGAGGTGGATTTGAAACATTCAATGTCCCTTCCCATTCAGCAGATGCATCTCCTGTAGTAAATCCTTTCGTTCTTGACAAACCCTGTGTCTCAGTCAGTGGCTTACTTTTGTGGCGAGAACCATGAATATTCCTTGTGGGCTTGTTAAGAAATACTTGAAATAAAGGGGATTTCCCACATTTAACACACATTTTTACTAGATTGGTTCCAGGAGTATAGGGCTGGGTAATAGGACAATACAAAAAAAATGGAATAAAAAATAATTTTAAAAGCTGTATCAATTTGGAACTCTAATCAGTGCAGAACAGGTATGTAACCAAGAAACGGCTATAGACAAAAGAAAGCAGGTGACAGGCTCCGTGAGTCTCGGAATTAAGGAGAACTAACAAATGAGTATAGAGTTTCTTGTTGGGTACCTTAGTACCCCTGAAATACCCAGTTTAAACAGTTAGTTTTAAATTGTTTTGTATATACCTTTAAACATTAACGTAATCCTTATGATTAAAATGAACCATAATTAGGTTTCAATAGAAAAATTATGTATAATAATATTCCATGGTGTACATATACCACAATTATGCAGACTTAAAGAAAGATGGAGACTTTACCTCTTTCATGTTTACATGGATGGAGCTGGAACATATTCTTCTTAGTAAAGTGTCTCAAAAATGGAAGAAAAAGTACCCAAGATACTCACCCTTATTATGAAACTAATGTAGGACCTTCACATGAAAGCTATATCCCAGTTATAACCTAAGAATAGGGACAAAGGGGAAGGGAAGGGAGGGAGGAGGGAGGGAAGGGGAAGGAGGGGGATTAATGGGATTACACCTGCGGTGCATCTTACAAGAGTATATGTGAATCCTAGTAAATGTGGAATGTAAAGGTCTTAGCAAAATAACTAAGAAAATGCTACAAAAGCTATGTTAACTAATGTGATGAAAATGTGCCAAACGATCTATGAACCAAGTGTATGGTGCACCATGATCATACTAATGTACACAGCTATGGTTTAATAAAAAAAATGTATTAAGCTAAATATTCAAAAAAATTAAACATGTATCAGTAGAATGAATATGATTTTGCTGCACACAGTGGCTCATGAATTTAAATTCTAGCATTTTGGGAGCCCAAGGAGTGTGCAACATTGTTTGAGGTCAGAAGTTTGAAATCAGCCATAAAAAAAATTTAAGAAATTAACCAGATGTGATGGCACATGCTGGTATGTCTCAGAAAGACAGGAGGCTTAAGAATAAGAGTTCTAGGTTTCAGTGAGCTATGTTCATACCACTGTTCTCCAAACTGGGCAAAAGGGCAGGTCTCCATTTATAAGATAAAATTCAAACTCTCTCTCTCTCTCTGTCACACACACACACACACACACACACACACATTTTTATTTAATGTGTCTATAAACATCTGATAAATATAAATTATGTGTAAGATTTTTGAAGTGTTTGTGTCCACTGTTAAGATTCTGAAAAGTAAGAGATGAAAAAAACTATAGTATTAAAAGTAACATAAATCTGTGCATATAACTAAAAGGAAATTTACTTTTATACCAAATGCTAAATATTTATATTAAAAATATTTTTAAGAATTTTTGCATGACACAAGATAATGGTGCAATTTTTAAAAAGGGCTTAATTTTTCAAAATAATATTAATATTGAATAAAAATCTTGACTTTAAAAAAATAACCAGACACCAATTATAGTAAGACATATAGTAGAACATAAGTTCTTTAAGTTTGTGGTTGAAAGAAGAGTGATGTATTAAATCCTAACTCCTTCATAAGAATTTGGTGAATGTTTAAACATTTGGTAAATGTTTAATATATATGGGAGAAATAAATAATGATTTTCATATATATATCAAATTTTATTTATTCTTAATTAATTAATTAGTTAATTAATTAATTTTTATTAAATCATAGCTGTGTGCATTAGTATGATCAAGGGCACCATACACTTGGTTCATAGACCGTTTGACACATTTTCATCACACTAGTTAACATAGCTTTTGTGGTATTTTCTTAGTTATTTTGCTAAGACCTTTACATTCCACAGTTACTAGGATTCACATATACCCTTGTAAGATGCACTGCAGGTGTAATCCCATTAATCCCTCTCCCTCCGCCTACCTCCCCTCTCCCTTTCATCCCTTTCCCCCTTCTCCCTATGCTTAGTTTGTAATTGGATTATAGGTTTCATGTGAAGGTCCTACATTAGTCTGATAATAAGGGTGGGTACATTTTGTACTTTTTCTTCCATTCTTGAGATACTTTACTAAGAAGAATATGTTCCAGCTCCATCCATGTAAACATGAAAGAGGTAAAGTCCCTATCTTTTTTTAAGGCTTCATAATATTCCATGGTGTACATATACCACAATTTATTAATCCATTCATGGATCGATGGGCACTTGGGTTTTTTCCATGACTTAGTAATTATGAATAGGGGTGCAATAAATATTCTGATACAAATATCTTTGTTAGGATGTGATTTTTGGTCTTCTGGGTATATGCCCAGTAGAGGGATTACAGGATTGAATGGAAGAGCTATTTTTAGATATCTAAGTGTTCTCCATATCTCTTTCCAAAATGAATGTGTTAATTTGCATTCCCACCAGCAGTGCAAAAGTGTTCCCTTTTCTCCACATCCATGCCAACATCTCTGGTCTTGGGATTTTGTGATGTAGGCTAGTCTCACTGGAGTTACATGATATCTCAAAGTAGTTTTGATTTGCATTTCTCTGATGATTAAATTAAATGGATGAGCATTTTTTCACATGTCTGAAGGCCGTGCGCTTGTCTTCTTCAGAGAAGTTTCTCTTCAAGTCCCTTGCCCAGCCTGCGATGAGATCCCTTGTTCTTTTCTTGCTAATGCGTTTGAGTTCTCTGTGGATTCTGGTTATTAAACCTTTGTCAGAGACATAACCTGCAAGTATCTGTTCCCATTCTGAGGGCTGTTTGCTTGCTTTACTTACTGTGTTCTTGGCTGTGCAGAAGATGTTTAGTTTGATCAAGTCCCAATAGTGTATTTTTCAATCATCTTCAATTGCCCAGGGGGTCCTTCGCATAAAAAAACTCGCCCAACCCAATTTCTTCAAGGGTTTTCACTTCACTCTCTTCTAGTATTTTTATAGTTTCATGTCTTAGGTTTAAATTTTTAATCCAGTGAGATTCTATCTTGGTTAATGGTGAGAGGTGTGGGACCAGTTTCAGTCTTCTATAGGTTGCCAGCCAGTTCACCCAGCACCATTTGTTAAATCGGGAATCTTTTCCCCCATTGAATGTTTTTAATTGGCTTGTCAAAGATTGAATAATGGTAATTAGCTGGAATCATGTCTTGGTTCTCTATTCTGTTCCAGAAGTCTACTTCTCTGTTTTTGTGCCAGTACCATGCTGTTTTGATCAGTATCGATTTGTAGTGTATTCTGAGGTCTGGTATTGTGATTCCTCCTGCTTTGTTTTTATTTTTGAGTAATGTCTTGGCTATTTGAGTTTTTTTCTGATTCCATATAAAACAAAGTATTGTTTTTTCAAGATCTTTAAAGTATGACAGTGTGGCTTTAATGGTTATTGCATTGAAATTATATATTGCTTTGTGTTGTATGGATATTTTAACAATGTTGATTCTTCCCAACCATGAGCATGGTATATGTCTCCATTTGTGAACATTCTCAGCTATCTCTTTTTGAGAGTTTCATAGTTCTCTTTACTTAGATCTTTCACGTCCTTTGTTAGATAAACTCCCTAGTATTTCATCTCCTTTGGCACTACTGTGAATGGGATAGAGTCCTTAATTGTTTTTTCAACTTGACTATTGTTGGTATATATAAAGGCTACTGATTTATGAATGTTGATTTTGTAACCTGAGAAACTGCTGTATTCCTTGATCATTTCTAAGAGTTTTTTAGTACAGTCCCTAGTATTTTCCAGATATACAATCATATCATCTGCAAAGAACAAAAGTTTGATCTCTTCTGACCCTATGTGGATACCCTTGATCACCTTTTCTTCCCTAATTGCGGTGGCTAAAACTTCCAATACAATGCTAAAGAGCAACGGAGACAATAGGCAGCCTTGTCTGGTTCCTGATCTGAGTGGAAATGATTCCAATCTAACTCCATTCAATATGATATTGGCTGTGGGTTTGCTGTAGATGGCCTCTATCAGTTTTAGAAAAGTCCCTTCTATAACAATTTTCTTAAGTGTTGTGAGCATGAAGGGATGTAGGATGTTATCAAAAGCTTTTTCTGCATTGATTGAAAGAATCATATGGTCTTTGCTTTTTTAATTTGTATATGTGCTGAATTACATTTATAGATTTACATATATTGAACCAGCCTTGAGACCCTGAGATAAAACTGACTTGGTATTGATGTATGATTTGTTTGATATGTTGCTGGATTCTGTTTGTTAGATTCTTGTTGAATATTTTTGCATCTATATTCACTAGTGATATTGGTCTATAATTTTCTTTTTTTGTTGAGTCTTTTCCTGGTTTGGGGATCAGGATGATATTTGCTTCATAGAACGTGTTGGATAGTCTTCCTTCTTTTTCTCCCCTTTGGAACAGGTTGAGTAATATAGGTACTAATTCCTCTTTAAAGTTTTGGTAGAATTCTGATGTGAAACCATCTGGTCCTGGCTTTTTTGGGGGGGAGTTTTTTATGGTTGATACTATTTCCAAACTGGATATGGGCATGTTCAGCATTTCCACTTGATTCTGGCTCAGTCTTGGAAAGTGACGTGCTTCCAAGTATCGGTCAATTTCCTTCAGATTTTCATATTTATGAGAATAAAGTTTCTTGTTAAATTCATTGAGAATTTTTTGGATTTCTAAGGAGTCTGTTGTTATTTTGTCATTGTCGTTTCTGATTGATAAGATTAGAGATTTTACTCTTTTTTCCTGATTAAGTTGGACAAAGGTTTATCAATTTTATTGACCATTTCAAAAAAAGTTTTTTTATTTATTGATTTGTTGTATTATTCTTTTGTTTTCAATTTAATTTAATTGTGCTGTAATTTTGGTTACTTCTTTTCTTCTACTGGATTTGGAGTTGGAGGGTTCTTCCATTTCCAGTCTCTTGAGATGTCCCATTAAGTTGTTTACTTCCTCTCTTTCCGTTCTCCTGAGGAAGGCTTGCAGTGTTATAAATTTCCCTCTTAGAACTGCCTTTGTGGTGTCCCAGAGGTTCTGATAGTTCCTGTCTTCATTGTTGTTTTGTTCAAAAAATTTGGCAATTTCCTTCTTGATCTCATCTCTGACCCAGCTATCATTTAGCATAAGATTATTTAACTTCCATGTCTTTGTATGAGTATGCAGATTTCTGTTGTTACTCATCTCAAGTTTTATTTCATGATTGTCTGAGAAGATGCATGGAATAATTTCTATTCTTTTAAATTTACTGAGGTTAGACTTGTGACCTAAGATGTGATCAATTTTGGAGTAAATTTGTGGGCTGATGAGAAGTATGTGTATTCAGTTTTCTTGGGATGAAATGTTCTGTAGATGTCTGCTAAATTTAAATGCTGGATATTTAGATTTAAATCTAGAATTTCTTTACTCAGCTTTTTGTTGGAGGATCGATTCATCACTGCCAAAGGAGTGTTAAAATCTCCATCTATTATAGAGTTGGAGGATATCAAGTTGCTCATGATTGGTAGAGTTTCTCTTTTAAATTGAGGTGCATTCTGGTTGGGTGCATAGATATTAATAATTGAAATCTCATCATATTGAGTCTTAACCTTAACAAATATGAAGTGACCATTTTTGTCCTTCTTTACTTTTGTTGGTTTAAAGCCTATAGTATCCGCAAATAAAATTGCAACACTTGCTTTTTTTGGTTACCATTTGCCTGAAATATGGATGACCATCCTTTCACCCTGAGTCTGTATTTGTGTTTTAAGTTAAGATGTGACTTTTGTATGAAAAGAATGTCTTGCCTGAGTTTTTGTATCCATTCAGCTAAACTATGTCTCTTTAGAGGGCAGTTTAAGCCGTTTACATTAATTGAGAGTATTGATAAGTTTGATTAATTTTTTTGGTATTGAGTTTTCGAAAGTCCACTGGGCATTTTTAATCCTTTTGCCATTGTGGAAGTTGGACTTTGATCAGAAGTTTCTGAGTGAGTTTACTTTTGTAGTAGAGGAATGGTTTGGTTATTATGGAGGATAGGTCTGAGAATATCCTGAAGAGCTGGTTTGGTTATGGCAAATTTCTTTAGCATATGTATGTCATTAAAGTATTTAATTTATCCTTCATAAATGAAACTCAGTTTAGCTGGGTACAAGATCTGGGTTTGAAAGTTATTTTGCTTGAGGAGATTAAACTTTGATGACCACCCTCTTCTGGCCTGAAAACTTTCAGCAGAGAGATCTGCAGTCATTCTAATGTTCTTCCCTTTGAAGGTAATAATTTTCTTTCACCTGGCCGCTTTGAGAATTTTCTCCTTCATATTAACTTTAGTGATGTTAATTATGATATGCTTGGGGATGTCTTATTGGGATTGAGTCTTGCTGGGGTTCTGAAGCTATCTGCTATCTGAATTTCAGGTTCTCTAGGCATTTCTGGAAAATTCTCTTTCATAATTTCATGCAGAAAGGCCTCTGTGCCCAGTGAGGCCACTTCATCTGTTTCAGGAATTCCTATGAGTAGGATATTTGCCTCCTTTGTTTTATCCCGGAGCTCTTTGAGAGTGTGATCCATTTGTGCTCTCTGTTTCTCTTCCTCTTTGAGAGTTTTGGAGCATTCCAGAGGCTTTATCTTCAATGTCGGAGATCCTGTCTTCTGCTTGGTCCATTCTGTTGCTAAAGGATTCTACTGTTTTTTTCATATCTTTGAGGGCTGCAAATTCTTGCTTCAGTGTGTCTAAGTCTTTGGTGGTTTTGTCTTTAAATTCGTTAAATTCTTGAGACAGCTTTTGAATTTCTCTACAAATTTCCAGTTCCATTTTGTTAATCTTGTTTGCCATCCAAATTCTGAATTCAATTTCTGACATCTCAGCCAGTTGTTTGTGAATGGGATCTTCAATTATGTCTGTCATATCTTTCCTTGAGGGGGTTGATCTAGTCTAGTTATTCATGTTACCAGAGTTTTTCCACTGATTCCACCCCATGATTGTTTTACTTCCTTTGATTTCTCTCCTTGTGTTTTATCAAGGACCCGTACATTGCTGTGGCCTGAGAAACTGGGGCCCTCTTTTGTGTAGAGGGGCTAAGTGGTTCTGTTTTGTGTTCAGCTGGTTCCTATTAGACCCTAGTGAAATAGATGCTCTGGGTTTAAGACTCAGGGGGCCTGCATTTCAGTCCCAGCTCTGTACCATGGTGGTTGCCATCTGAGAAGATGCTCAGTCTCATTTTGTTGCCCAGGAAGACAGGAGGGGAGGCTAAGGGATATATGGGGGTGGGCCTTATTATTGCTGAAGATGGCTGTGGCTCTGCACCTTGGGGCACCACCACTCCAGTGTAATTCCCTCTTAGCCAGCCATTGTCTTCTCGCTCCTTTGCTACAGATTAAGCACTGGCCAGCTGCAGTTCAGGTCCTGTCTGCACCTCTCGAGATTTCACCCAATTATCTGGACTCCTGGGGGTGCAGGTCTCCAGATCACGGAGTGAGAGTGGAGGAGAGAGTTAGGAGCTCAGAGTTTCAGGTCATAACACCAAGCTCATTGAGACCAAATGAACAGATACAAAGGTTACCAGGCACATTAGCCCATAGATACAGAGACAGACGGAAACACATAGACATACAGGCAGCAGCCATGACAACAGCAATATAAGAACAACTGCAATAAAAATAGTGATAATCCTAAAATAATTGAAAGAAAGGAAAAAAAGAGAGAAAAAAGTGGTGTTAGTAGGGATGTTAAATGAGATGAAAAAAGAAATTAAAATTAGAAAACATGGAAATAAAAAAATATATCTATATTAAAAGTAATAATAAAAAATTATCGAAATCTCCTCTAAGAAAATGGTGAGGAAAAAACAGACAAAAACAAAAGAAAAAAGAAAAAACACGAAAACCAAAAACAAAACAAAGCAAAAAAGGCACCAACTACAAAAATATTCTTGCATGTAGAAATATACCTATGTTTATATCTATATGTCTGCTGAATGGAACAATTTTTGTAGGAATATATTCATACAGCAATATACTTTCTGGACACCAGCTGGCAATGTGAGTGGTTCCAAGACTTATACCTGATTTACAGTTTATACTGTTACCATGGCAACCACCTTCCACAGCAGATCGCCATTTTGGAATTTCTGTAAAAGTTTGTTGCCTAAGAATTGTGTAACCTCCGCTGTTCTTCTCCAGACAGCACTTGCGACCCACCTTCCCTCTCAGTGCAGGTGTCTATGCTTAAGTCTTTCCACTCTGTTCCCAGGTTCTCCTGTAAGCTGGCAACTGCAATCACCTGTTGGGGGAGTGGTGCTGAGTTCGTGTGGTTATAGTTGGGTTGCGGTTTTGTCTGCTGTAGCTGGGTCCCGGGGCTGAAGTCAACTTCGGGGCTTTAGCAGGTAAAGCTGGGTCCTTGGCTTCAAGCTGGTTGCCATGGTTGGAGCATTCAGGGGACTTATTCTGAGTTTTATGGTTCAGAGTTTCCCTTTTGGATCAGCGCCATCCAGTTTGCTGTGCAGCCTGAACCGTCAGCCCCCTCCAACACCTGGGGGAAATGTGCCTGCCCTTTTGGGTAGTTCAAAATGTCTGTTTCCTGGGCAGGATCCCCTCCCTTCAATTGTCCAACAGTTTGCCCAGCTCCCCAGTGATTTTGAGTGGATCTCCTTTCAGATGCCTCCCTCAGTTCAGGAATAATTATTTGTCAATTGGGTTTTGTCAGCATTTACAAGCTGCTGACCTCCGTAGGGGAGGGGTCTGCTGGCCGTCAAGGCCAAGCAGGGAAAAATCTCTACAACAGAGTCTGTGATTTTAAATTACCCCTCATATATAGCAATCCACCAGTTTGCTGGGCGTCTTAGCTGTCTGTCCACTCCAACAATCCACACACAGGTAAGGTCCAGACCGCCTTTGCTCTCACCTGATGGCTTGGGAGAGGTGGGCTACATGTCCGTCCTGTCCACCATCATGCTCCCGGAGTGTATATCATATTTTAAAAATGCAATTCACTTATGCTAGAAAAGGGTAGAAGTTTTTTCCATTTAACACAGTATTTTTCTAAAATTGGAATTTTCTGTATTGACAGTGTGTTAACAAAAATTTCTGTGTGGCACCTGTTGTTCAAAGAAGTAGGGCACCTGCCTCATATTGCTACATGTGGTGCATTCAAACCCTGCCAAAAAAAAAAATGCAAACAAACAAACCAAAAAAAATTCACATTATTAAGCTTTTTGAGAAGTTGCAACAGGTCCTCCACTAGATATGGTACCTGAATTTTTCAATTTTTTTTTTAAATTTCAAATGAATACAAGCATTTAGGTTACATTGTTCAATCTTCTAAGATAAAGTTCAAATTACAAAAGAACTCTTCAGCTAAACCCCCTTTCATTGTGCACATTAGGTGAGACCTTGCCAAATGCCTTCCTGCCTCCCACCAATCACCCTCCCGCCAGACACTCCTCACCCCACTTACTACACTATATTTATGTTTTACCAATTGTATAAGCATGTTATTGTTTATATATTGGTTTCATGTTAGAAATTTTTACCATTCTTGAATACTTTACTAAGTAGAAAATGTTTCAACTCCGTCTACGTAAACATAAAAGATGTAAAAGTCTACATGTTTTCTAATGGCTGAATAGTAGTAAACAATGTACATATACCACAATGTTTTAATCTATTCATGGGTCAATGGGCACTCATGTTGCTTCAATAACTTGGCAACTATGAACTGAACTGCAATAAAAATTCTGGTGCACCCCACACCGTTTCCAGTGTGGCGACTTTTCATTCTCTGTCTTCAATTGTACCGGTTGGTGGGCAGTAACTGAGACAAGATGCTGCAGAAACTGTTGGCTCTCCCTCAGATTTTGCAGAGGACCCTAAGCAGTGCTTCACACAGGCATTTTGAAAATAAAGTTCTGGAGAAGCAAAAGCTGTTTCGGAAAAATAATGGGATTCCAGTTTACCTAAAGGGTGGGCTAGCTTGATGACCTCCGACTGTATAGAGGCACCATGGTTCTTACAGTTGGTGGAACAGCAGGTGCTAACTATCTATTGGCTGTGGCTTCATTTCCCAAGAAGCAGGATTGACTTCAGTCATCCCAGTGATCACTTGGTTCACTTTCATTTAGCTCTGTATGGACCAGTAAACTGATGATTAACTGAGCTCTTCATTGGGGATCAATGTTTATTGATTTGTATTAATTGCTACACATAAAGCAGTCTTTAACCATTGGGAAAAAAAATTCTTATGCAAATATCTTTGAGGTAAAATTATTTTATTTTTTTTTTCTTAGAGATAGAGTCTCACTGTACCAGCCTCAGGTAGAGTGCCATGGCGTCACATGGCTCACAGCAACCTCCAACTCCTGGGCTTACGCAATTCTCTTGTCCCAGCCTCCCAAGCAGCTGGGAGTACAGGCACTCGCCACACGCCCGGCTATTTTTCTGTTGTTGTTGCAGTTTGGCTGGGGCTGGGTTTGAACCCGCCACCCTTGGCATATGGGGCCGGCGCCCTACTCACTGAGGCAGAGGTGCTGCCCAAAATGATTTTTTTTCTCGATTTTGCCCTGTAGCTCTGTTGTTAGGGTGCGGGCCATGTACATTAGGGTGGTGAAGGGGGTCCAGGCCTGTTAAACAATAATATCAACTACAACAACAAAATAGCTGGGTGTTGACGCCGGTGTCTGTAGTCCCAACTACTTGGGAGTGTGAGGCAAGAGAATTGCTTAAGCCCAGGCGTTTGAAGATGCTGTGGCTGTGACATTTGCTGCACTCTACTGAGGGTAACCAAGTGCAACTCTGTCTCAATAAAGAAAAAAAATAAAATAAAAAAGAAGGTTCTTGTTCTTCTGTGAAGATACCTAGTAATGGAATTGTCGGATCAAATGAAAGATAAACTCGTAGTTTTTAAAGATTCTCCCTACTTCTTTCCCTAAGTGTTGTTTTAGTTTGAAATCCCATCTACAGTGTAGAAAAGTTCCCTTCTCTTCACATGCATGCGACAAACTGCAGTTTGGGTACTTTGTGATGTAGACTGAGTGATGTCTCAGCATGGTTTTGATTTGAGATTTTCTGATGATAAAGACAATGAGAATTTTAACATGTTTGTTGGTGACTTATCTTTTATCTTCAGAGAAGTTTCTGTTGAAGTCTCTTACCCACATAGAAATGAGGTTACTCTTGTTTAATTTGAGTTCTCTGTAGAGTATAATTATCAGGACTTTGTCAGATTAAAAATGAAAAAAGCATAAAAAAAAATTCTCCCATTTTGTAGGCTGTCTGTTTCATTGAGTTGTGGTAACATTAGCTCTGCAAAAGCCTTTTAATTTTTCTTTTTTTCTTTTGAGACAGTTTCAAGCTATTGCCCTGGATAGGGTGCCCTGGCAGCATCACTCACAGCAACTCTTGAGCTCAAGCAATCTTATTGCCTCAGTTTTTGTATTTTTACTAGAGATGGGGTCTTACTTTTTCTCATGCTGGTCTCAAACTTCTGAGTTCAAACAATCCACTTTCCTCAGCCTCCCAAAGTACTAGAATTAGAGTTTTTTTTTTTTTTTTTTTTTTAATGAGCAACCGTGCCAGAGCTAAGGAGAAGCTTTTCATCTTAATCAAATCTTATTTATTTACTGGTGTTCTGTAATTGACAGGGGGGTCTTTCACAAAAAATCTTTACCCAGGCCAATAGTTAAAGCATTTACCCCATACTGTCTTCCAGAAGTTTAATTGTTTCATGTCCTAAATTTCAATCTTTTATCCAGTGAGAATAATTATTTTTGGTAGTAGGAGATGTGAGTGCAATTTCATTCTACATGTGACTAACCTGTTCTACCAGCACCATTATTAAATAGAGCTTCTTTTCTTCAGTGCATGTTTTTGTTAGGCTTTTCAAAAGTCAAATGATGATATGTTCATCTGTAGATTCTCTATTCTATTCCATATATCTGCATTTCTATTTTTGTGCCCAATGTCATGCTGCTTTGATCTCTATAAACTTGTAGTATAATAACCTGAAGTCTGGTAATCTGATGCCTCCGGATTTGTGTTTATTTCTAAAGAATGTATTGCTTATGTGGGTAAAGTATGACTTTGGTACTTTAATAGAGATTACATTAAATCTGTAGATTGCTTTGGGTAGTATGGACATTTTAACAATGTTGATTCTGGCTTGGTGCCTGTAGCTCAAGTGGCTAAGGTGACAGCCACATACACCAGATTTGGCCGGTTACAATCCATCTTGGGCCTGCCAAACAACAAAGACATCTACAACCAAAACATAGCTGGGTGTTGTGGCAAGCACCTGTAGTCCCAGCTACATAGGAGCCTGAGGAAAGGGAATCACTTAAGCCTAGGAGTGGAGTTTGTTGTGAGCTATGCTGCTACAGAAGTCAACAGGTCAACAGCTTGAGGCTCTGTCTGGAAAAAATGAAAAACAAATGTTGATTCTTCCAAGCCCAGAGCATGGTATGTTTTTCCACTTGTTAACAGCTTCTGCTATTTCTTTTCTTTTTTTTTTTTTTTTTTTTTTTGTAGAGAAAGAGTTTTACTTTATTGTCTTCAGTAGAGAGCGATGATGTCACAGGACTCACAGCAACCCCTAGCTCTTGGGCTTCAACGATTCTCCTGCCTCAGCCTCCCGAACAGCTGGGACTGCAGGTGCCTGCCACAACACCCGGCTATTTTTTGGTTGCAGTTCAGGCAGGTCTAGGGTTTGAACCTGCCACACTCAGTATATGGAGCTGCCACCCTACTCACTGAGCCACAGGTGCTGCTATTTTTTTTTCTTTCTCTTTTTTTTTCTTTTTATTGTTGGGTATTCATTGAGGGTACAATAAGCCAGGTTACACTGACTGCAATTGTTAGGTAAAGTCACCCTTGCAATCATGTCTTGCTCCCATAAAGTGTGACACACACCAAGGCCCCACACTCCTCCCTCAGTCCCTCTTTCTGCTTCCCTCACTTAACCTTAATTGTCACTAATTGTCCTCATATCAAAATTGAGAACATAGGATTCATGCTTTTTCATTCTTGTGATTCTTTACTAAGAATAAAGTCTTCCACGTCCATCCAGGTTAATACAAAGGATGTAAAGTCTCCATTTTTTTTAATGGCTGAATAGTATTCCATGGTATACATATACCACACTTTGTTAATCCATTCCTGGGTTGGCGGGCATTTAGGCTGTTTCCACATTTTGGCGATTGTAAATTGAGCTGCAATAAACAGTCTGGTACAAGTGTATTTATGATAAAAGGATTTTTTTTCCTTCTGGGTACATGCCAGTAATGGGATTGCAGGATCAAATGGGAAGTCTAGCTTGAGTGCTTTGAGGTTTCTCCATACTTCCTTCTAGAAAGGTTGTACTAGTTTCTAGTCCCACAAGCAGTGTAAAAGTGTTCCCTTCTCTCCACATCCACACCAGCATCTGCGGTTTTGAGATTTTGTGATGTGGGCCATTCTCACTGGGGTTAGATGATATCTCAGGGTTGTTTTGATTTGCATTTCTCTAATATATAGAGATGATGAACATTTTTTCATGTGTTTGTTAGCCATTCGTCTGTCATCTTTAGAGAAAGTTCTATTCTTGTCTGTTGCCCATTGATAAATGGGATAGTTGGCTTTTTTCATGTGGATTAATTTTAGTTCTCTATAGATCCTAGTTATCAAGCTTTTGTCTGATTGAAAATATGCAAATATCCTTCCAAATTGTGTAGGTTGTCTCATTGCTTTGATTATTGTCTCCTTAGCTGTACAGAAGCTTTTCAGTTTAATGAAGTCCCATTTGTTTATTTTTGTTGTTGTTGCAAATGCCATGGCAGTCTTCTTCATGAAGTCTTTCCCCAGGCCAATATCTTCCAGTGATTTTCCTATGCTTTCGTTGAGGATTTTTATTGTTTCATGCCTTAAGTTTAAGTCCTTTATCCATCTTGAATCAATTTTTGTGAGTAGGGAAAGGTGTGGGTCAAGTTTCAGTCTTTTACATGTTTCAGTCTTTTACATGTTGGGAGACATCCAGTTCTCCCAACACCATTTATTGAATAGGGAGTCTTTCCCCCAAGGTATGTTCTTGTTTGGTTTATCAAAGATTAGGTGGTTGTAAGATGTTAGTTTCATTTCTTGGTTTTCAATTCAATTCCAAGTGTCTATGTCTCTGTTTTTGTGCCAGTACCATGATGTCTTGACCACTATGGCTTTGTAGTAGAGACTAAAATCTGATATGCTGATGCCCCCCAGCTTTATTTTTATTGCTAAGAAGTGCCTTAGCTTTATGGGTTTTTTTCTGATTCCATACAAAATACAGAATAATTTTTTCCAAATCTTGAAAATACGATGTTGGCATTTTGATAGGAATGGCATTGAATTGGTAGATTGCTTTGGGAAGTATAGACATTTTAACAATGTTGATTCTGCCAATCCATGACCATGGTGTTTTCTTCCATTTGTTAATATCCTCTGCTGTTTCTTTTCTGAGGATTTCATAGTTTTCTATATAGAGGTCCTTCACCTCCTTCTTTAGGTATATTCCTAGGTATTTCATTTTCTTGGAAACTATGGTGAAGGGAGTTGTGTCCTTAATTAGCTTCTCATCTTGACTGTTATTGGTGTATACAAAGACTACTGACTTGTGGACATTGATTTTATATCCTGAAATATTACTGTATTTTTTGATGACTTCTTGTTGTCTTTTGGTTGAGTCTTTGGCGTTCTCTATGTATAAGATCATGTTGTCAGCAAAGAGGGAGAGTATGACCTCCTCTGCTTCCATTTGGATTCCCTCTATTTCCTTGTCTTGCCTAATTATATTGGCTAGAACTTCCAGCACTAAGTTGAATAGTGTAGGTGACAGAGGACAACCTTGTCTGGTTCCAGTTCTAAGAGGAAAAGCTTTCAGTTTTACTCTATTCAGTAAAATATTGGCTGTGGTTTTGTCATAGATAGCTTCAATCAGTTTTAGAAATGTGCCACCTATGCCTATACTCTTCAGTGTTCTAATTAGAAAAGGATGCTGGATTTTATCAAAAGCTTTTTCTGCATCTATTGAGAGGATCATGTGATCTTTATTTTTGCCTCTGTTAATATGGTGGATAACGTTTATGGACTTGCATATGTTAAACCAGCCTTGCATCCCTGGGATGAAGTCTACTTGATCATGATGAATGACTTTTTTGATGATAAGCTGTAATCTATTAGCTAGGATTTTGTTGAGAATTTTTGCATCTATATTCATTTGTGAGATTGGTCTGAAATTCTCCTTTTTTGTTTGGGTCTTTTACTGGTTTTGGTATCAAATTGTTGTTTGCTTCATAGAATATGTTGGGGGATGATTCCTTCTTCCTCAATTTTTTGGAATAATTTCTGCAGTACAGGAATAAGATCTCCCTTGCAGGTTTGATAGAATTCTGGAGTGAAGCCATCTGGTCCAGGGCATTTTTTGTTTGGAAGATATTTTATTGTTTCTTTGATCTCAGTGCTTGAAATTGTTCTGTTCATGAGCTTTATTTTTTCCTGGCTGAGTCTAGGGAGAGGGTGTGATTCCAAATATTGATCCATTTCCTTCACATTGTCAAATTTCTGGGCATAGAGTTTCTGGTAGTATTCAGAGATGATCTCTTGTATCTCTGTGGGATCAGTTGTTATTTCCCCTTTATCATTTCTGATTGAGGTTACTAGAGATTTTACTTTTCTTTTTTTTTTTTTTTTTGTAGATACAGAGTCTCACTGTACCGTCCTCTGGTAGAGTGCGGTGGCATCACACAGCTCACAGCAACCTCTAACGCTTGGGCTTACGCGATTCTCTTGTCTCAGCCTCCTGAGCAGCTGGGACTACAGGCGCCTGCCACAACGCCCGGCTATTTTTTTGTTTTTGTTGCAGTTTGGTCGGGGCTGGGTTTGAACCCACCACCTTCGGCATATGGGACTGGCGCCCTACTCGCTGAGCCACAAGCGCCACCCAAGATTTTACTTTTCTATTCCTCATTAGTCTGGCCAATGGTTTATCTATTTTATTTATTTTTTCAAAAAACCAACTCCTTGTTTCATTAATTTTCTGAATGATTCTTTTGTTTTCAATTTCATTGATCTCTGATTTGATTTTGGATATTTCTTTTCTTGTACTGAGTTTTAGCTTAGATTGTTCTTCTTTTTCCAATTCCATAAGATGGCTTGTGAGATTGTTGATGCGCTCTCTTTCTGTTTTTCGAATGTAGGCATGTAAAGCGATGAATTTTCTTCTCAAAACTGCTTTTGCAGTATCCCACAGGTTTCGGTAGCTTGTGTTTTCATTGTGGTTATGCTCAAGGAACTTAAGGATTTCCTGTTTTATTTTTCCTGCACTCATCTGTTATTTAACAGAATATTGTTTAATTTACATGCAATTGGGTAGTGTCAAGCATTTTTGTTAGAGTTGAGTTCCACATATAATGCCTTATGGTTTGAGAAGATACAAGGTAAAATTTCAATTCTTTTGATTCTGTTGATATTTGTTTTGTGTCCCAGGATATGATCAAATTTGGAGAATGTACCATGGGGTGATGAGAAGAATTTATATTATTTATCTTTGGGGTGGAGTGTTCTATATGCATCCATCTAGCACAGTTGTTCTAGGGTCTCATTTAAATCTCTTGTATCTTTGTTTAATTTCTGTTTAGAGGATCTATCAAGCTCTGTAAGAGGAGTGTTAAAGTCCCCTGTTATTATGGTATTATCAGTTATCATATTGCTCAGACTGAGTAAGGTCTGTTTCAACAATCTGTGATCATTTAAATAGGGTGAATAAATATTTAGAATTGAAATGTATTCTTGTTGTATTTTTCCCTTGTCCAATATAAAGTGACCATCTTTGTCTTTTTTGAATTTAGTTGCTTTAAATCCACACGTATCTGAAAATAACATGCAACTTCTCTTCTGTTCTGAATTCAATTTGCCTGAAAAATTGCCTTCCAAACATTGACTTGGAGCTTTAATTTGTCTTTTGAAGCCAGGTTTGTTTCTTGCAGACAGCAAATGGATGGCTTGTACTTTTTTATCCAGTCAGCCAATCTCTGTCTCCTCAGTGGGGAATTCAAGCCATTAAATTTATTGAGATAATTGATAAGTGTGGTAGTAGTCTATTTTTCTTATTTTGTGAGAGTCCATTGCTTAGTTTCATCTTTTGCATCAGTATGGAGGTTGGGTTCTGTCCTTTAATTTCTGAGTTCTTACTTTGCTGATCCATTGTGGTTGTCAGTGTGCAGAACAGGTTGAAGTATTTCCCGTAGAGCTGGTATTGTTGTGGCGAATTTCCTCAATGTTTGTATATCCGTAAATGATTTGAATTCTCCGTCAATTTTTAAGCTCAGCTTAGCAGGGTACAGAATTCTGGGCTGATAATTGTTCTGTTTAAGTAGATTAAATGTAGATGACCATTGTCTTCTTGCTTGGAAAGTTTCATTAGAGAAGTCTGTGGTCACTCTGATGGATTTGCCCCCGTTGGTCAACTGGTGCTTACTCCTGGCAGCTTGCAGAATCTTTTCCTTTCTCTTGACTTTGGACAGGTTCATCACAATGTGTCTTGGAGAAGCTCGGTTAGAGTTGAGGCGACCTGGGGTCCGATATCCCTCTGAAAGCAGTGTGTTAGAATCTTTGGGAAATTTTCTTTTATAATATTCTCTAGTATGGCTTCCATTCCTCTGGGGCATTCTTCTTCCCTTTCTGGAATTCCTATAACTCGTATGTTGGAACGCTTCATAAAGTCCCATAATTCTGACAGGGAACATTCTGCTTTCTCTCTCTTCTTTTCTGCCTCTTTTACCATCTGAGTTATCTCAAAAACTTTGTCTTCTACCTCTGAAATTCTTTCTTCTGCATGGTCTAACCTGTTGCTGATACTTTCCATTGCATCTTTAAGTTCCCTGATTGACTGTTTCATTTTCTTCAGCTCTGCGATATCCTTTTTATATTCTTCATAGTGTTCATCTCTGATTTGATTCTGTTTTTGGATTTCCTTTTGCTTATTTTCCACTTTATTAGCAGTTTCCTTCATTGTTTCCATCATTTCTTTCATTGTTTTCAACATGTGTATTCTAAATTCCCTTTCTGTCATTCCTAACATTTCTGTATAGGTGGAATCCTCTGCAGTAGCTACCTCATGGTCCCTAGGCGGGGTTGTTCTGTACTGGTTCTTTATGTTGCCTGGATTTTTCTGCTGATTCCTCCTCATGAGTGATTTCTTTTATCTGTTTCCTTTCCCTAATTTTCCTTTCACTTCCTCTTACTCTTTAAGTTCTCATGCCTGTGGACTAAGGGTTACAGGACCATAAGAGTGAGAAAGATGAAGAGCAAATAAGGAATAAAAGAAAGGAAGACCGAGTGATAAGAAATAAAAGAAAAATAGAGAAAATAGACGTGGTGGGTAAAAAGAACATTGACGAAAAGAAGAGAGGCACAGAAAGAGGGAGACAGAGCAATATAGGTGTGCAGTAGGATACTTTGACTCAACCTTAAAAAAAAAAAAAACCTCCGGGGGGTGCCCAGTTGGTTGATTTTCTTGAGGTCAGCAGCTTTTTGCTAACCGGATCAGACACAGTACCCCACCTCCAACAAGTAGAGAGGAAAGTAAAAATGCTATAAATCAAAACAAAACAAGCAAACAGGAAACTTTATGAATAAAATTGAGTGAAAATCCAAATAATAGCAGTATAAACACTAGCAAAAATGAAGTTCTAGTTATCAAATATGCAGCAATGGGAAATTATAATTAAAGTAGAAAAATTGAGAAAAAAATGGATTTGTATGGAAAAGGTTGAAATTAAAAAACAAAACAACATCAACAGCATCAAAATCAACAAAAATAACAACCAAACGGGGAAAAAAAAAAAGCACAACCAAAAACAAAGCAGTATGTTATTGAATATTGTCTGGGAAACACGTGGTTTTCTGGGGTCTGAGATGTTAGTCACAGTTCTGATACGACTGGAGGCTGCTGATTTCTCAAACTCCAGCAGGTAGACACCCTACATCTCTCTTCAGCCCACTTAAAATTCCCTTTGAACTGGTAAACTTGCTGAGCAGAAGCTTTCCCAGGAAAGTACTTTTCGCTGGAATCTCTGCTGAAGTGGCTATCCACTTACTCAATGTGCCAAAACTGGTCTCACTCTGACCTGAGGGTTAGGGCTGCAAGGCTGCTCAGACCCCACCCTTAGGCTACTTGGTCACTGGGTTACCAGCTTCCACCCATTTCTAGCTCTGCAACCCTGAGGGCGGAGCTTGCTGGGGCAGATCGCTCCCAATGGCTCCCTGTGTCCCACAGCCAAACACTATTAGCACCTTCTGGCTCAGCGGCTCAGACTGGGGCCCTAGACAATGGCCAAAGTTCTCCGCACTCCCGCTCAGGCTCTCTCCAAGGCAGTTCAACTGAGTGCCAAGTCCAAAGACACCAAAACAGTTCACAGGTAAGGCCTTTCTGGTTTGCAGTCTCGCTGCTCCTGAACTTTCAATTGTGGGTGGGTTTAGACGGATTGAACACACGTGACCACTTGACGCTTTTCCACTTCTTTAGTCCTCCTCTTGGGGTCCAGAAGTCTCTCGCTGACTCCCTGTATCCTCACAGGGGTGGTGATAGGCAGATCCCACCAGCCAGAGATGCCTGGAATCCTATCTCCTCAGACTCATGGTGCCCAGATGCAAGGAAGCTGTTACTTGGCCACCATCTTGCTCCACCTCCTTGGCGCTACTATTTCTTTTCTCAAAATTTCATCGTTCTCTTGAGATCATCACATCTTTTGTTAGGTATCATTTTTACATATTTCATCTTCTTTATAGCTGCTGTAAAAGGAGGAGAGTCTTTGATTTTATTTTTGGCTTGACTGTTGGCACGTACAAATGATACTGATTTGTGGATATTGATCTTCTTTACTGATTTGATGCTATTGGCTGTGAGTTTTTTGTAGATGGCCTCTATCAGTTTTAGAAATGTCCCATGGAAACATATTTTCAATGTAGCAGAGATGCACTATATGTCTTGTTACTTGGATTCACTAACTCATCTGCCATGGGAGTATGTCTGTACAATATAAACAAGAACGGTTATTCATTATTAATGTGCCTAAATTCCATTGCTTTGTGATTCTTGATTTTACTTTTACTTAATAAAACTGTTTCATCTACTTAAAAACTGTAAGATTCTTGGGTATGTAAATGTTTTATCTATTTTTTTCAAAAAATAGACCATCTACGTCAGTGTATTTTTATGTTTTCAGAGGACAGGAAAGTTGCTGCAGGGGACCCAAAGGTACAAAATACACTAAAGTCACATTTGACTTATGGGAGAGATCAGATTACATTTCCTATATTAATAATTTGGATTTTATTTGTCTCTATCATCACTAAGCTCTAAAACTCAGATGTCTCTACTGTTATTTATGTGTTCTTTCTGTTATCCCTTTCACATATTTTTGCAGTATCTTTTTTTCTACATTGCTTCCTCCCACCCTAGTCTCCTCTCTTTTTTTTTTCTGCTTTTATTATTCACTTAGTCACTAAGTATTAATAATTGTTTATAAAGTAGTTTTAGGAACAAATTGTCGTTTTTACCATTTGTTTATAGGTGGGTTTCATTTGGAAAGAATTTTTTTTTTCTTTCGTGGAGAAAGAGTCTCACTGTACCGCCTTCCAGTAGAGTGTCATGACGTCACTCTGCTCACAGCAACCTCTGACTCTTGGGCTTACGTAATTCTCTTGCCACAGCCTCCCAATCAGCTGGGACTACAGGCACCCTCCACAACACCTGGCTATTTTTTTGTTGTAGTTTTGCCGGGGCTGGGTTTGAACCTGCCACGCTTGGCATATGGGTCCAGCACCCTACTCACTGAGCCACAGGCACCGCCCTTGGAAAGAAAATTTTACAGCATATTTAGCTAAGTAGTTACATCACTTACACATGACTGCCATATTTCATCATTAAGATGTTCTTCGTGAGTAAATATGACTACTTCATTTTCTTCTTCTCATCTTCTCTCTTTTGTACTTAGAAGTGTTTTTGGTTATTTTTGTAGACACAGTCTCACTTTGTTGCAATAAGTAGGGTGCCATAGCTTCACAGCTCATAGCATCCTTCAGCTATTGGGCATACGTGATTCTTTTCCCTCAGTCTCCCAAGTAACTGAGAGTATAGGCAGCCAACAAAACACCTGGCTATTCTTTTGTTGCAGTTGTCCTTGGGTTAGGTTCAAACCTGCTGCCCTTGGTATATGGGGCTGGTGCCCTACTCACTGAGCCACAGGCACTGTCCTACTTAGAAATTTAATCTCCTGTCTCCTTTATTATATCTCTTCTATTACTGTGAATTCATTAGTTCATATACTGTCTTTCTGGTCCAATAATTACAAAATGTTGCCTTTCATGTTTCTTACAATGTAAGTCTGTAAGCAATAACTTTATTTCTTGGAATGTCAACTCCATCACTCCTAGAGGCAATTATTGTCTCTCATCACAAAGATTCTCTCACAAAGGTACTCTAAGGAGACAGAAAGTTCTTCCCAGTAGCAGGGTTGGACCAGAGGACTGAGTTTCTTTCTCCACTTTGCTCCTCTTTCACACCCAGTCACTGGTGACACCACAGGGCTTTGTTATACTCCCTCCAATAAGCAGCTATGCCAGGGCTTGGAACCTGTCAGAGTCAAAACAGATCAGAGCCCCCACCCCCCTCCAGCCTAGCCACTACCCTCTGCCAGCAGTGGCTGGGGGAGCTGAGGGCTGCCTGCCTTGGGTACTTAATAAACACTGGCGAGTATTCCACTTAGATTCAGTCTAATCCTGAGGGTAACAAGTCAGCAAATGCTTTTCTCTCTCAGCCACCAAGCCTTTGCCCCTGCTGCTCTGCTGCACTTGTATCACTATAGAGTGAGGTCTGGTTACCTCTGGAAGTTCTGAGAGTTCGGGATATGTTCTCCTACATTGGAATCATTCTATTGTTGCTGGATCTTTGTGGAAAGTGACCTTGTGGAAGCAGGTAGGACGTGTTGCTCTATCAGTTTATACACCACAGCACAGAGGCAGGGAGGGCACAAGGGACATGCAGATCTAGCAGGCTTTGCCCTTGGGGTGGTGGGCAGGGCACTTGGTCCAGTAGGTGGGAAGGGCTGGGGATGATTATCCTGAACCTCCTTTTACAGTCTCTGCAGGCCTTAGGCTTCTGGTTCATCAATTGAGGGGTGAAGGGTGGACTAAATGTTCAGAATGGCAGGGAAAATGTTAGTTCGATTTTTTTTTTTTTTTTTTTTTTTTTTTTTTGGAGAAAGAGCCTCAAGCTGTGGCCTGGGTAGAGTGCCATGGCTCACACACAGCAACTTCCAAATTTGGGCTTCAGTGATTGTTTTGCCTCAGCCTCAAAAGTAGCTGGGACTTCAGGCTCCCGCCACAACACACAGCCATTATTTTCTTGTAGTTGTCATTGTTGTTTGGCAGTCCCAGGCTTGATTCCAGCCTGATAGCTTTCGTGTATGTGGCTGGCGCCTTAGCAGCTTGAGCTACAGGCCCCAGCCTATTTTTGTCTCTTTCCTTGGCTGCTCACTGGGGTGAGGTTGGGTCCTTTCCTGGCCCAAATATATGGCCCAAGGTGTTGTGAGTGCTCCTGCAGGAAGATTTCTTTCAACTGCTCCTATGTTTTGGTAATTTTTATTTATTTATTTATTTATTTATTTATTTATTTATTTATTTATTTATTTATTTATTTATTATTATTATTATTTTGTTTGTTTGTTTTTGGCCAGGGCTGGGTTTGAACCCACCACCTCTGGCATATGGGACCAACGCCCTACTCCTTGAGCCACAGGCGCCGCCCGGAAATTTTTTTTTTTTTTAAATTAAATCCTAGCTGTGTACATTGATGTAATAATTGGTCACCATAACCTAGTTTTATATATCACTGAACATATTTTCATTACATTGGTTAACACAGCCCTCCTGGCATTTTCTTAGTAATTGTGTTAAGACATTTATATTCTACATTTACTGAATTTCATATGTACCCGTCTAAGATGCACTGTAGGTGTAATCCCACCACTTATCCTCCCTAAGCCCATCCTTCCCCCAATTCCTCTCCCTCTCCCCTTTCCCCATATTCTTAGGTTATACCTGGGTTATAGCTTTTCTATGAAAGCCATACATTTGTTTCATAGTAGGGCTGAGTATATTGGATAATTTTTCTTCCATTCTTGAGATACTTTACTAAGAAGAATATGTTCTAGCTCCATCCATGTCAACATGAAAAAGGTAAAGTCTCCATTTTTAAGGCTGCATAATATTTCATAATGTACATATACTTCAATTTATTTATTTCATTCATGTATTGATAGGAATTTGGGCGTTTTCCTTGTCTTAGCAATTGTGAATTTGGCTCTAATACACATTCTGATACAAATATCTTTGTTTTAATGTGATTATAGAGGAATTATAGGACCAAATATCACATCTAATTATAGACCTTTAAGTGTTCTCAAAGCATCTTTCCAAGAGGAATGTATTAATTTGCATTCCCACCAGCAGTGTAGGTGCATTCTCCACATCTATGACAATATCTGTGGTCTGGGAATTTTGTTATATGGGTTAATCTCACTGGAGTTAGATGATATCCCAAAGTAGTTTGGAATTGCATTTCTCCTATGATTAAGGATGATGAGCATTTTTTCATATGTTTGTAGGCTGGGGGCCTGTCTCCTTCACTGAAGTTTCTCTTCAAGTAACTTGCCCAGCCTGCGGAGGGATCACTTTTGCTCTTTTCTTGCTTAAATGTTTGTGTTCTCTGCATTCTGGTTATTAATCCTTCGTTGGAGACATAACATGCAAATATCTTCTCCCATTCTGAGGGATTCTTACTTGCTTTACTTACTGTGCTCTTGGCTGTGCAGAGCTTTTTAGTTTGATCAGGTCCCAGTAGTGTATTTTTGAAGCTGCTTTAATTGCCCGGGGGGTCCACCTCATAAAATATTCGCCCAGACAGATTTCTTCAACAGTTTTCCCTGCACTCTTTTCGAGTATTTTTATAGTTTCATACCTTAAGTTTAAATCTTTAATCCAATGAGAGTCTATCTTAGTTAATCCTGAAAGGTGTGGGTCCAGTTTCAGTCTTCTACAGGTTGCCAGCCAGTTCACCCAACACCATATTTCAAATGGGGAATCTTTTCCCCACTGAAACTTTTTATTTGGCTTGTCAAATATAAAATAATTGTAAGTAGCTGGACTCATCTCTTGGTTCTCTATTTTGTTCCAGACATCTACTTCTCTGTTTCTGTGCCATTTCCATGCTGTTTTGATCAATATCAATTTATAGTTTAGTCTGAGGTCTAGTAGTGTGATTCCTTCTGCTTTGTTTTTATTTCTGTAAAAACAGTAATGTCTTGGTTATTTCAGTTTTTTTTTTTTCTGATTCTATATATAGCGAAGTATTATTTGTCCAAGATCTTTAAAGTATGACATTGGAGCTTCAATAGGGATCACATTAAAAGTGTATATTGCTTTGGTTAGTATGGACATTTTAACAATGTTGATTCTTACCACCATGAGCATGGTATGCTTTTCCATTTTTTAACATTTTTAGCTATTTCTTTTCTTAGAGTTACAAACTTCTCTTTATAGAGATCTTTCATGTCCTTTGTTAGATACACTCTCAAATATTTTATCTTCTTTGGCACTACTTTGTGTGGAAAAGAGTTCTTAACTATTTTTTCAGCTTGACTATTGTTGGTATATGAAAAGGCTATCAATTTATGAAAGTTGATTTTGTAACCTGAGAAGGTGCTGTATTCCATTATTATGGCTAAGAGTTTGGTAGTAGAATCCCTGGTGTTTTACAGATACACAATCATATCATCCGCAAAGATCAAAAGTTTGTTCTCTTCTGACCCTATATGGATACCTTAATTGCCATTTCTTCCCTTATTGCCATGGCTAAAAATTCCATTACAATGTTAAAGAGCAGCATAGAAAATGGGCAACATTGTCTGGTTCCTGTTCTGAGGGGAAATGATTTCAATTTAATTCCATTCAATACAATATTGTCTGGGGTTTGTTGTAGATGGCCTCTATCAGTTTAAAAATTTCCCTTCTATACATTTTTTTTTTTTTTTGTGGTTTTTGGCCGAGGCTGTGTTTGAACCCACCACCTCCAGCATATGGGACTGGCGCCCTATCCCTTTGAGCCATAGGCGCCGCCCTATACAATTTTTTAAAGATGTTCTGAACATGAAGAAATGCTGGATATTATCAAAAGATTTTTTTGCATCAATTGAGAGAATCATCTTGTCTTTGTATAATTTGTTTATGTGCTGAATTATATTTATAGATTTACATATATTAAACCAGCCTTGAGACCCTGGAATAAAACCGACTTGGTCATGATGTATAATTTGTTTTTTGTGTTGCTTGATTCTGTTTGTTAGGATCTTGTTGAATATTTTTGCATCTATATTCATTAGTGATATTAGTAAATAATTTTCCTTTCTTGTTGGGTCTTTTCCTAGTTCAGGGATCAGGATGATGTTTGCTTCACAGAATGTGTTGGGGAGTATTCTTACTTTTCTATACTTTGGAACAGGTTGAGTAATATTGGTACTAATTCTTCTTTAAGTGTTCGGTAAAATTCTAACGTGAATCCATCTTGTTTCAAGCTTTTTGTTTTAGGGAGATTTTGTATGGTTGAATCTATTTCAGTATTTGATATAGACCTGTTCAACTTTTCCACTTGATTCTGGCTAAGTCTTTGAAAGTGACGTCCTACCAAGTATATGTCAATGACAATTTCTTCAACATGTGAATGTCTTTAAATGATTTAATTTCTTCTTATCATAGATGGAACTCAGTTTCACTGCATACAGTATATGGGGTTGATAGTTATTTTGTTTTAGGAGATTGAAAGTTGATGACAACGCTTTTCTTTCTGGAAAGGTTTCAGCAGAGAGATCTGTAGTCATTCTAATAATTTTCCCTTTTTTGGTTTTTTTTTTTTACATTTGTCTGCTTTAAGAATTTTCTCTTTCATATTAACTTTAGTGACATTAATTATAATGTGCCTGGGGGATGTCTTATTCAGGTTGAGTCCTGCTGGGGTTCTGAAAATGTCTGCTGTCTGCATTTCAGAATATCTTGGAAAATTCTCTTTCATAATTTCATGGAGAATAGCCTCTGTGCCTTGAGAAGCCACTTCATCACTTTCAGGGATTCCAATGAGGCAGATATTAGCCTTCTTCAAGTTATCCCAGAGTTCTCTTTGAGAATAATCCGTTTTTTATCTCCATTTATCTTCTTCTTTGAGAGTTTGGGAGCATTCAAAAGCTTTGTCTTCAATGTCAGAAATCCTTTCTTCTGATTGTTCCACTCTGTTAGTGAGAGATTCTACTGTATTTTTCAGTTCTTTGAGGGCTGCAAATTCTTGCTTCAATGTGTCAAACTCTTAGTGGTTTTGTCTTTAAATTAATTAAATTCTTGAGACAACATCTGAATTGCTCCTCAAATTTTTAATTACAACTTTTCTTCTATTCTATTAGTTTTGTTTGCATTCCAAATTCTGAATTCAATTTCTCATATCTCGGCCATCTGTTTATGAATGGGATCTTCAGTTACATCTGCCCTATCTTTTCTTGTGGTGCGGGGGGTTGATTTACTCTGGTTATTCATGTTAACTAAGTTTTTCCACTGATTCTGCCTCATCATTATTTTGTACCATTTGAACAGATGAGTGGATAAGGAAACGTTGGGTTTGGGGCTCTAGTAGTAGTGAGTAAGCAGCCCTTTGCCCAAAAGCTGCGACTGGTGTCTGGAACATTTTACCTGGAGTTTTGCTGAGTGCCCATATATTGCTGCGACCTGAGACACTGGGGACCTGCTTGATGTGTGGTGGCTAATTGTCTTGTTTTCAGCTGGTCCCTGTCTGACCCTATTTAAATACTTCCTCTGTGTTGAAGTCTCAACTGTGGAGAAATGCCAGCAATTAAGTCATACCACCACCCACAGCCAACAATGAAAAAAAGAAATCATACCTTTCTACAACCACACAACCAGGGCACCACTTGGATAGTACTCAAGAGATTGGCTCAGTTCAAAAGGTCCAAATCAATTGTCTCTTTCAGTGCCTGTCTTGAGTGGAGATTTTAAAAGGTCTCTGGCAACTAGATTGCAGGGGTCTGCTTACAACAAATATGACTTGCTTCCATGTTCTGTGAGGTCAAGAGGACCAACCCAGCAAATAGTTTAGTCTGGCAATGTTGATGCCTCTTTCCTCACCTTGCACCTCTGTCACACCCAGTCACAGATAACCCCACAGGGCTTAGACCCAGTTGCCTTCAATGAGCAGAAACTCCAGAAGTATCCACCTGCTTGAATCACAAGGAAATCTATGTTTACTCAGGCAGGCCACTTCTCTCTGCCACTATCTGATAGGGTGACATGAGGTCTGACAACCTTGGGCACTTGATGAAAGCTGGGCTTTCCCTCACTTCCAAGCCTGCCCCTGATTGATGTTACTCACAGAATATAACAACTTTAATAAATTTATTTCTGTCTGGGCTGAATTCCAGTGTAGAAGAGAAGCTTTTTTCAGTTCACAGAACCTGCATCTCAGACCCTGTCTTTGCTGCTGCAGGTTTGTATTTGTAGCACAGTTAGCTGTCAGTTAGAGCCTCCTGCCCTCCTTTGTGTAGGCTGATGACACCTTGAGGGACTGGGTGCATATTAGGCTCAGTAAAATGGTCCACTGGGTCAGCCCCACCCTGGAAATCTGGTGGGACAGAGTGTGCATTTTCTAGTCCCTGTGCAGCACCCAGGCCGATACCACCTCAGGCAAACCCTTTACTCACAGGACCTGCATTTCCTTCCCAGATCTATTCTACCAGTGGTTGCCACCTGAGAAGATGCCCAGCCTCCTATGTTTGCCCAGAGAGACAGGGGTTGTGACTCTGGAAATCTAGGGGTAAGGTCTATTTTTGCCAAAAACTCCTGCTGCTCTGTTCCTCAGGGCACTGCCGCTTTGGCGTGGTTCTCTCTCAGCTGACCATCCTCTCCTCACTCGTGTGTCGCAGAATAAGCCCTGGCCAGTAGCAGTCCATGCCCTGTTGACACCTCTTGATAAAACACCCAAGAATATGGACTCCTTATGGACAGGTCTCCAGACCTCGGAGTGTAAGTGGAGGGGCATTCTGGGAGCTCATAATTGCAGGTAGAGAACATATAAAGTGTTACACAGTTTTATTCCTGGCAGGAGAGTGCCATGGCCCCCTGGTAGGGGAAGTAGATCCAGTCTGTAGACTGACTTTTCATTGTGAAAAGAATTTTTAAATTGCTACTATTTCAAACTTGACATAGGCCTATTTAACATTTCCACTTGCTGGCTAAGTTGAGAAAGTTTTCCTGCTTGCAGGTATTGGTTTATTTTCTTTGTATTCAAATATTTATGAGAATAGAAATTTCTGTATCATTCATTAAGGATTGTTTTGAATTTCTGAGAAGTCTCTTGTTATTTTGTCATTGTCATTTAATTATTTTTGCAGTTTAATAACCAGAATCCCTGGAGAACTCAAATGTATTAGCAAGAAAAGAACAAGTGATCCCATGTCAGGGTGGGTAAAGGACTTGAAGGGAAACTTCTCTAAAGAAAACAGATGCACGGCCTTCAGACACATGAAAAAATGCTAGTCATCCTTCATTATCAGAGAAATGCAAATCAAAACTACTTTGAGATATCACCTAACTCCAGTAAGATTAGCCCACATAATAAAATTCCAAAACGGTGATGTTGGCATGGATGTGGACAAAATTGAACACTTCTACACTACTGGTGGAAATGCACTGTAATACATTTCTTTTGGAAGGATGTTTGCACAATAATACATTTCTTTTGGAAGGATGTTTGGAGAGAATACTCAAAGATCTAAAAATAGACCTGTCATTCGATCCTATAATTTCTTTACTAATTTTATACCAAGAAGACCAAAATTCACATTATAACGAAGACATCCGTACCAGAATGTTTATTGCAGCCCAATTCATAACTGCTAAGTCATGGAAAAAGCCCAAGTTGCCTCCATCGCCTCCTGCGTTCTGGCTTGGTTTGAATACCCAGCTCCCAGGCCATGGGGAGAATGAATGTGGGGGAGATGCCTGCCACACAATCCAGCTCCCCACCCCACAACCCATGTGCATCTATGCCGTGGTGGCTGCCAGACTCCCCAGGGAAGGTCCAGATGCCCGCAGCAACCAGGGTGATCCACCAGGGAGGGCCCAGCTCACGTCCACATTTGCTGCTGCCACCACTGGCCGCTTGGGTGCCCAGCACGGCCCTAGTGGCTCTCTTTTCCTGGACCTGAACCCGTGCACTGGCCATCTCTGCTCCACACAGAGAACACTCCTACAAAATGTCTCAAGTTTATGTTTCTTTACCCTTAGACCCAGGTTCTGGAAGTGTTCAAGGATAAGTCAATAGGGGGTCATCTGAATCCATTCCATCATCAGAGTTGCCCAGTCAACATGCAACACAACACAAATACAACACAATACAAAAGGCAGATAGGGTAGTGGACTGAAGTGAAGCAAAACTGAAAGTGAATGGACGACCTGGTGCTTGTCCATGAGAATAGTCTACCGTTACTCAAAAGTCCTAAGGGAACATATTCCATGTGATTCCTGTAGATGGCTGGGGGGGTTTCACATACCAGATCCTACTCAAAAGTCTTAGGGGGACATATTCCATGTGATTCCTCTAGAAGGCTTGGGATCTAGAGTTCCACATCCCAGATCCTATTCAAAATCCCTAAGGGTATTGAGTCTGGAGGTTCCACATCCCAACCTTCCCCCAAGGAGGTGGGAACGTTTTCCACTGCCTCTGATTGGTGGCCCTCCATGCATCCACGTAGGCCATCTTATGACCACAAACCAAAACTTGCACAGTACAGAATGAATTCACAGAGACAAACGAAGAAACATACACTTACTAGCTCTCTGGGTGGAGTCTCTCAGGGTCTTGGGCCTTCCCAGACAATGCACCATATGTTACACATGAGAATCGAAATCTCAATGACCATACAAGATAGCCAGACACCAATGCAAATCACACGAGGGCCTTTATTCAGGCTTGAGCCAGGGCTGCCCGTTTTCCCTGATGCAACTGTGGCTTATAGCCCTTTGCTCATTGCCCGAAAAGTTTTAATGCCTTGGTTATGGGGTGAGGGGTGTGGGAAACAAAGCGTGGCCTTTGGGTCGCTTGTCTCTTATGGTGACACTAGAATTTAAGCCTGATAGGGTCTTGCCAATCTTAACAGCAGGGGAAGTCAGGGGTTGACACTCTCCAGGAGATAGGGATAAATCCCGGGAGATAGGGATGGGTGTGGTTTAGTAAGAAACAAAACAAAACATTTTCAGGTTGCTTTTAAAATGGAGGACAAAAGCCTGAAATGATGAAAAGTACAAAATTGTGTCACTGAGTTCTTCACTGACAATATGGAGCTGTAAAGAGTTAATTGAAGAGCAAAGTTCAAGATGGAAAGTGAAACCCCAGACCCTGATCAGATGAGGCTTTTACATGTATTGGAAAAAAAGAGCCAAAAGGCTGTGTAACACAGAGACTGAGAAGATCCAATTAGGTGCAGAGTGAATTTGATGATCCTTCAGCTGGCAGGCAGTCAGGAAAGGAAGAAAGAAGCACATAATGGATGTTGCTAGAGTGGTCTGTCAACCTCTGTGGGGCTTCCGTGGAACTTTGAAGGCTAGAATAATGTGTACTAGAATATGTATTAGTAGGTTGTGGATGTAGCATAAGCACATGCCAAGATATGAGGTGTGGGACCCTCAAGAGATTGGGGAGTTAATGCTTGTGATCAAGGTGCTCCTGGCAGAAATAAATGGGGAAGCCAGTGGTAAAGTTGGATATGAGGGTGAGGGAAAGAGTATAAAATGTGATTTCCATGATTTGAGGGCTATACCTTCCCAAAAAGACCCCACTTTGTTTGAGGAGTTAATTGCACGCTCGTGGTCTTCCCTAGAAAAAGGTAATTTTGTCTGAACATAGATGAACTAGGGCATGCTGCCCACTGAATCTGGGCAAGGGATGGATCTTGATGAGTTGCCAACCTATGCCTTCTTAGGCACCTCATGCATGGACAGCTCCCCCCAAACTGAAGGAATGCTTCCCACTCATCATAATCCTCAGAAATAGACTCAGATACGCATTAACAGGAGATAAGATAAAGAAGATATGTATGCAGCGCTTCATCAGAATTGATGGAAAGGTTGGCCAGATGTTGCATACCCAGCCAGTAGCAGAGTAGGACCAGGGGACTGAGTCTCTTTCTCCACTTTGTTCCTCTTTCACACCCAGTCACTGGTGACCCCACAAGGCTTTAGCCCTACTCCCTTCAATAAGCAGATGTGGCAGGGCTTAGTGCCTGTCAGAGTCAAAGGAGGTCACTTCCCCTGTGGATTTGCCTTTGGGGGGATCTGAGGCCAGCCTGCCTTGGTTACTCAATAACACTGGCAAGTGTTCCACTTGGGCACAGTCTTATTCTGAGGGTAACAAGTCAGTCAATGCTTTTCTCACTCTTACACCTGCTGCTCCGCTGCACTGGTATCCCTATAGAGTGAGTTCTGGTTTCCTCTGGCAGTCCTGAGAGTTGGGGAGAAATCCCCCTGTATTGGGATCATTCTATTGTTGATGGAGCTTTGTGGGAAGTGACCTAGTGCAGGTCGTCTGTGACTGCCACTGCAAGGGAATTCTGGCTATAGGAGTAGCTCCGGGAGTGTGGAGCACACGTATACAGCCCTTCTTTAATTTTCTTTCCTTTGAGCTCATTCTATAGCTAAACAGAAGTAGACATGCATACCACCCAAATGGGATATATTTTCAGGTCAATTTGTTTTCCCTTCTGCCCTCCACCCTCTCAGCAAGGGTGACTATGTGAGTGTGTGTGTGAGTGAGTGTATGCCCATGCACACATATGTGCTTCCTGCCCAGAAGCACAGTGTAAACATACAGAGCATGCTTTTTATTGATGAGGGCAAGTGTATATAGAATTAAAAGATGACCATTTTGATCACTTCTACGTGTGTGGTTCTGTGGGTACTAAGTGCATCTACATTGCTGTGTAACCACAATCAGTCTGCATGACTTTTTCAGCTTTCCAAACTGAAGCTGTCACCATCAAACTCTTCCTCCCCAGTCTCTGACAGCCACCCTCTACTTTCCACCTCACGGAAGTGGAATCTCAAGATACTTTTCTTGATTTTTTTTTTTTCATTTAGCTTGCACTATATATTTTCAAGCCAGATTTTTGTTTAATTACTATTCCTATTTTTACTCTGATGTGTAGAAATGAAGTGTTGCAGCCCACTGTCATCATTTACTCTCTGGCACTCCTGAGCTGAATACAAGGATATAAATGAATGATATCAGAAGAATTTATGCACTAGAAATGCCCTGGTCCTAAAAGATACCTGGTGGTTTGTGTTCTCTAATTAGAGCTGTCTTCCTTCCCTTCTCTTTGCTTTTTTTCCTTTCCCTTCCCTTTTCTCCCTTCCCTCCCCTTCCAAGACAGAGCCTGGAGCTGTTGCCAGCTCACAGCAACTTCCAACTCTTGGGCTTAAGTCATTCTCTTGCCTCAGCCTCCCAAGTAGCTGGGACTGCAGGCGCCTGCCACAACATCCAGCCATTGCTTAGTTGTAGCTATCATTGTTTGGCAGGCCCAGACTGGATTCCAACCTGACAGCTTTGGTGTACGTGCCTGGCACCTTAGCCACTTTAGCTATAGTCACCCAGCCTATTTTTTTTCCTTTCCTTGGCTGCTCACTGGAATGGGGGTGAGGCATTTTCTACCCATATTATATGGCACGAGGATTTTTGAGTGATCCTGAAAGGAAGATCTGTTCCTGTGTTTAGGTAACTTTTTTCTTTTTTAATTAAATCACAGCTGTGTAGATTAATGCAATCATGAGGCACCATACACTGGTTTTATAGACCATTTGACATATGTTGATCACATTGGTTAACATAGCCTTCCTGGCATTTTCTTAGTTATTTTGTTAAGACATTTGTATTCTACTTTTACTTAGTTTCACATGTACCATTGTAAGATGCACTGTACGTGTAATCCCACCAGTTACCATCTCTTCTGCCATCCTACCCTCTCCCTCCACGCCCTCTCCTATTTCCCCATATTCTTATGTAATAACAGGGTTATAGCTTTCAAATGAAAGCTGTAAATCAGTTTCATAGTAGGGCTGAGTACATTGTATACTTTTTCTTTCATTCTTGAAATACTTTACTAAGAAGAACATGTTCCAGCTCCATCTATTGAAACATGAAAGAGGTGAAGTCTCCATCTTTCTTTAAGGCTGCATAATATCCCATGGTGTACATATACCACAATTCATTAATCTATTCGTAGATCAATGGGCACTTGGGCATTTTCCCACACTTAGCAATTATTAATTGGGCTGCAATAAACCTTCTGATACAAATATTTATGTTATAATTTGATTTTTGGTCTTAACAATTATGAATTGGGCTGCAATAAACCTTCTGGTAAAAATATCTTTGTTATAATGTGATTTTTGGTTTTTGGGTATATACCTAGTAGAGGAATTATAGGATCAAATTGCAGGTCTATTTTTAGGTCTCTACATGTTCTCTAAAGACTTTCCAAAAGGAATATGTTAATTTTCTTTCCACCAGCAGTGTAGAAGTTTTCCCTTTTCTCCACATCCATGCCAACATCTCTGGTCTTGGGATTTTGTGATATGGGCTAATCTCACTTAGGTAGATGATATCTCAAAAGAATTTTGATTTGAATTTCTCTGATAATTAAGGATGATGAGCATTTTTTCATATGTCTGTTGGTCATGGGCCTGTCTTCTTCAGAGAAGTTTTTCTGTAAGTCCCTTGCCCATCCTGTGTCGGATCACTTTTTCTTTTCTTGCTTACATGTTTGAGTTGTCTGTGGATTCCGGTTATTAAAACTGTGTCAAGACATAACCTGGTATGTTTTTCTTTTTGTTAACATTTTCAGCTATTTCTTTTGATAAAGTTTCATAGTTCTCTTTATAGAGATCTTTCCTTTGTTACATAGACTCCCAAATATTTTATCTTCTTTGGCACTACTGTGAATAGAATAGAGTTCTTAACTGTTTTTTCAGCTTGACTATTGTTGGCATATATAAAGGTTACCAATTTATGAATGTTGATCTTGTAACCTGAGCTGCTGCTGCATTCCTTGATTATTTCTAAGAGTTTGGTAATAGAATCCCTGTGTTTTTTTTTTTTCCATATATACAATCATATCATCTGCAAATAGAAAAAGTTTGATCTTTCTGACCCTATATGGATACCCTTGATTGCCTTTTCTTCCCTAATTGCCATGGCTAAAACTTCCATTACAATGTTAAAGAGCAGTGTAGGCAATCGTCAACCTTGTCTGGTTCCTGGTCTGAGTGGAAATAATTTCAATTTAATTCTATTTCATAGGAAATCGGCTGTGGTTTTGTTGTAGATGGCCTCTATCAGTTTAAGAAATGTTTCTTCTATACGAATTTTCTTAAGTGTTCTGATCATGAAGGTATGCAGGGTATTATCAGAAGCTTTTTCTGCATTAATTGAGAGAATCATATGGTCTTTGTATTTTAATTTGTTTATGTGCTGAATTATATTTGTAGATTTACCTATATTGAACCACCCTAAAGATACTGGGGTAAAACCCACTTGGTCATCATGTATAATTTTTTTGATGTGCTGCTGGATTCTGTTTGTTAGGATCTTGATGAATATTTTTGCATCTACATTTATTAGCGATATTGGTCTATAATTTTCTTTTCTTGTTGGGTACTTTCCTGGTTTTGGGATCAGGGTGATATTGCTTCATATAATGTGATGGGTACTATTCCTTCTTTTTCTATACTTTGTCACAGGTTGAGTAATATAGATACTAGTTCCTCTTTAAAAGTTTGGTAGAATTCTGACGTAAAGCCATCTGGTCCCAGGCTTTAATTTTAGGGAGATTTAGTCTGGTTTATGCTATTTCAGAGCTTGATATAAGCCTCTTCAACATTTCTACTTGATTCTGGGTAAGTCTTGGAAGGTGACGTGCTTTGAAGTATTGGTCAATGAAAATTTTTCAGATTTTCTGAAAATAAAGTTTTCTGAGAATAAAGTTTCTTGTAATGCTCATTAAGTATTTTTTGAATTTCTTGGGAGTCTGTTGTTATTCCATCTCTGTCATTTCTGATTGATAAAATTAGAGATTTTACTCTTTTTTTCCTGGTTAGGTTAGTCAAATGTTTATGTATTTTATTAACTTTTACAAAAAAACAACTTTTTAGTTTATTGATCTGTTATATAATTCTTTTGTTTTCAATTTCATTTAATTCTGCTCTTATTTTGTTTATTTCTTTTCTTTTGCTGTGTTTGGGGTAGGAAAGTTCTTATGTCCCATTAGGTTAAGTTCCTCTTTTTCTGTTCTCTTGAGGAAGGATTGCAGTGCTATAAATTTTCCTCTTACGAATGCCTTTGCAGTATCGCAGAGGTTCTGACACTTCATGTCTTCCTTGTCATTTTTTGCCAAATATTTGGTAATTTCCTTTCTAATCTTGTCTATGACCCAGCTAGCATTCAGCATACAGTTTTTTAACTTCCATGTTTTTGTATGCATGTGGAGATTCCTGTTGTTACTGAGTTCGAATTTTATTCCATGCTGGTCCGAAAAGATGCAATGAATAATTTCTATTCCTTTAAATTTATAGAAGTTAGACTTGTGACCTAAGATGTGATAGATTTTGGAGTATTTTCTGTGGTTACACGAGAAGTATGTGTATTCTATTTTGTTGGGATGAAATGTTCTGTAGATGTCTAATAAATCCATATGTTAAATGGTTATGTCTAAATCTCAAATTTCTTTGCTCAGCTCCTTCTGGAGAATCTATCCAAAGGAGTGTTGAAATCTCCGACTATTATGGAGCTGGAAGAAATCAAGTTGCTCATGTTTGTTAGTGTTTCTCTTATAAATTGAGGCACATTCTGGTTGGGTGCATAAATATTAGTAATTGAAATCTCATATTGAGTATTACCCTGAACAAATATGAAGTGACCATTTTTATCCTTCATTACTTTTGCTGATTTAAAGCCTATTGTATCTGTAAACTGAATTGCAACACCTGCTTTTTTCTGATTTCCTTTTGCCTGAAGTATAGATGACCATACTTTCACCCTGAGTTTATGTTTATCTTTTAAGTTAAGAGGAGGTTATTGTATGCTGCAATTATTTGACCTGAGTTTATGTATCCAGTCAGCCAACCCTTGTCTCTTTTGAGGACAGTTTAAGCCATTCACATTAATTGAGAATATTGATAAGTCTGCTAAAAGTTTGTGTATTGAGCTTTTTGAAAGTCCAATCAACATTTTTAATCCTTTCAGCATTGTGGAAATTCGATCAAAAGTTTCTGAGTGAGTTTCCTTTTGTGGTAGAGGAATGTGCTGGTAATTATGAAGGATAGGTCTGAGAATATCCTGAAGAACTAGTTTAGTTATGGCAAATTTCTTCAACATGTGAGTGTCATTAAAGTATTTCATTTCTCCCCATTATAAATGAAACTCAGTTTTGCTGGATACAGTATCCAGGTTTGGAAGTTATTATGTTTTAAGAGATTAAAGGTCAATGACCACCCTCTTCTGAATTGAAAGGTTTCAGCACAGAGATCTGCAGTCATTCTAATATTTTTTGTATCTTTTGTTTGTATCTTTGTGGTCGCAGCTTGCCTTAGCAGGGTAGATGTGCGTTCTTCAAATTTCTCTCTTGGCTCAGCTCCAATTTGCCAGGTTACTTGCTAAATTTCTGTCCTTTGACTCTCCTCCTGGATGGGAGCCTCTGTGGAAAGCAGGCTTCAGTTAGCCATTTTGTTTTATTTCCCCCTAGCTGTGTTTGTGTAACTTATTTATATACCTGTCTCTGCAGATCAATTGGTGTCTTTTGGGGAAGAAAGATTTTGGATCACTAACCTTGGGGCTTGTGTGAGCTCCTTGAAAGGCAGAGTGATATTGCATCTGTTCTTGTGTCTTTGAGCATGGCTGTGGGCCCTGGGAGATAATGAGGTATTAGAGAAGTGAAATGGGGGGTGATGCCTGATTGTACAGGAGTGCCTCAGCCTTCTCCCAATAGCTAGAGTATGTGGCTGTTATTTTCCTCTCTTGTGTTTAAAAATGTGGGGGGTTCATGTGGAATAATATACAAGCCTCCCCAAATTTTCCTGTTGGGTGCTAGACTGCAGGACTTTTTGTCTCAAAAGCACGTGTTGTATCTTCATCCACCAAATGACTATTTCTGGCATCAGAAATGAAATAGATTCACTCTCCATGTATTTGGGGGATGAAACAGAACTTTTAATGTTTTTCACCCTCCTGAATATTATTTCTCTGAGACACTGTTCTTACCTTCCTAAAATGCAGAACAAGCAGCAAGGACAGCCCCCTCTCTTGTATCTGGGGTTTCAATCTCTTTTGAAGTGCAAAAGGAGATAGGTCACTTGTATGTGAACTTAATCTTCCTGTGGGACTTTCAGTAAAGTGTAGGCATCTTTAATTTTAAACAGGTGTCCCATTGTGCTGGAAATTGTGTTCTATGCTCAAAGGAAGCAATAGTCACTGAACTTGTCATGTATCAGGTGATCTCTGGTAACCACTCTGGATGTTCCAGTACACTGAGAAACCACCAGAGCAGTTATGCAGAGAGCACTGGCTCAGGTCCATCGTACTGTCTGGGAATGATCCAGACTGGTGCCTGGGTGGGGAGAGAGAGAATCCCCTACCCAGAGCTAACACTGTAGAGGTTGTGGCCCATGAGCTTTTTCTTTTCTCCTGGACCCTACTACCATTAGATAACTGTTGTTTTCCTTGTTCTCTCCTTGGGTAGAAAGATGAATGCAACCCCTGTGTTGCACCCCACCCCACGTATTATTAGTTTTCTACATTTATATGCATTGCTAGGTTTTTTTGTTCTTTTGTTTTGTGGACACAGAACCTCATGCTGTGGCGCTTGGTAGAGTGTAGTGGCATCACAGCTCACAGCAACCTCAAACTTCTGGCTCAAGTGATTCTCCTGCCACCGCCTCCAAAGTAGCTGGGACTACAGGCGCCCGCCACAATGCCTGGCTGTTTTTGTTGTTGTTGTATTTTGGTTGTTTTTGCTTTCAGCTGTCATTGTTGTTTAGTGGGTGGGGCTGGATTCGAACCTACCAGCTCAGGTGTATGTGACTGGCACCTTAGCCACTTGAGCCACATGTACGGAGCCTCATTGCTAGGTTATATCTCTGCCCTCACCTCTCTGAGTTACAGAGAACAAACAAATATCCACTCTATGTAAATAAAATAACAGCTTACCTTGTTTAACAAATTTTTAGCCCTTTCAGAAAAAAAAATACATAAATAGGTCTATATATCCATATTCTGAAATTCCCAGCATATTTTTTAACTATCATATTTAAAAAATATATATATGTTTGGCATAATAATAGCCTTGGTAAATTTTAAGGCATTGTGTCCAATTTGGGATCCCCCCAGCCATGTTTTCTATTTCAGTTTAATTTCATTTAAGTTGAATGGATTTAGAAATTCAAATATTCCATCATACTAGCCCAGTGCTATTTTCATTAGAGGTGATTTTGTCCCTTCAGGACATAGGATAATGTCCAGGGACACTGAGGAAAGGGAGTTACTGCCTTCTGATGGGTGAGGGTGAGGGACAGACATAGCTCAGTACCACCCGGTGGGCAGGAAGCCCCACCACAAGGAAGCCTATTGCCCCAAAAGTCAACAGTGCCAAACAGAAGAAACATTTCTGGCCTCCTACGAATGCTCAGTGTTGGTGTGTGTCAGAGGTTACAATATTTTCTGGATGGCACAGACATGCAGGGTGCCCCTCCCATAGAAATTGGAAAGATTAGAATGTCTCAGAAGATAGGGAAGACTGAAGTGCATCTAAGGGGTGGAAGAGAGTAGGGAAGTGATGTTCTTATGAAAATAAAGTTCTTTGAATGGGGTGCGACAGGTACTAGATTTCTTTCCCATAGGCAAGTCTGTCTTTGGCTTTGGAAAGTGTGACTGTCCCTGGAGTCACACTATTAATAACGTTGATAGTGCTTGCTGTTCGTGTGGCACTCTTCAACTGACTTACCATAAACAGTCTAATTCAATTTTTGCAAGACTCTCTACTTATTGCGAGAAGCTCTTTTATTTTATGGATTATGAAAATGAAAGTGGTAGCATTTTTTTCTGCCTGTCGTAAATAAATAAATGTATCGAGGGTGCAAAAAAATGTTTTAAGAAAGTGAATCATGTATTAAAATGCTGATACTAATTTTAATAACGAAAGATGAATACAAGTCACATTTGACTTCTGCTATTACAAGAGGAGCTCAAAATGGTTACCATCAGTGCCCAGCCACATTTGATTCCAGCAAACATAAGTAATAACATAGATAACAGCTCTTAAGATGGGTATACATTTTGTTGTCATGCATGGTAGTTTTAAAAAGGAAACTAGCTAGAACATGTCAATGTAAAAGGGTTGAGGAACTCCAGCCTTCTGACTTGTGAGTTTTCATCTTTCTCAAAGTCATCACTGTTGCTTCTTTGGTAAAGTTTTCAAGGATAAAAGAGGTGAGTGAGCAACATTAGAAATAGATCAACTCTCAAAACCCCAATTTTTTTATGTCCAAATTTTCTTTTTTTCTTTTTTATTGTTAAATAATAGCTATGTAAATTAGTGCAATCAAGAGATAAAATATGCTGATTTCATATACAATCAGAAATATTCTCATCAAACTTTTCAACGTATCCTTCATGGCATTTTTTAAATTATTGTATGTAGACATTTGTATTCGGCATTTAGTAAGTTTCACCTGTACCCTTCCTAATATGCACTGTAGGTGTGGCCACACACATTACCCTTCCCTCAAGCTAACCTCCCACCTCCATTCCCCTTCCTTGGCCCTTTCCTCATAGTCTTGTGCTATAGTTGGGTTATAGAATCATGTAAAAACTATAATTTAGATTCATAGTAGGGCTGAGTACATTGTATACTTTTCCTTCCATTCAGGAGATACTTTGTTAAGAAGAATATGTTCCAGCTCCATCCATGTAAACATGAAAGAGGTAAAGTCTCCATCTTTCTTTAAGGCTACATAATATTCCATGGTATAAATGTACCACAATTAGCTACTTTATTCGTGGGTTGATGCACACTTGGGCTTCTTCCATGACTTGGCAATTATGAATTGGGCTGCAATAAACATTCTGGTACAGCCGTCTTTGTTATATTATGATTTTTGGTCTTCTGGGTATATACCTAGTAAAGGAATTAGAGGATCAAATGGCAGGTCTATTTTTAGGTCTCTAAGTATTCTCCAAACATCCTTCCAGAAGGAATGTATTTGTGTGCATTCCCACGAGCAGTGTAGAAGTGTGCCCTTTTTTCACCTCTACACCAATATCTCTAAAAAATAGCTGAAAATGTCAACAAATGGAAAAACATACCATACACATGGCTGGGAAAAATTACCATTGTTAAAATGTCCATACTACCAAAAGCAATATATAATTTCAACGCAATCCCAATTAAAGCTCCACTGTCATACTTTAAATATCTTGAAAAAACTACTTTGTTTTATATGGAATGAAAAAAATCTCTAATAGCTGGTGGTGCCTGTGGCTCAGAGGGTAGGGCACCAGCCCCATAGTCCGAGGGTGGCAGGTTCAAACCCAGACCCAGCCAAACTGCAACAAAAAAATAGCCGGGCATTGTGGCAGGCGCCTGTAGTCCCAGCTACTTGGAAGGCTGAGTCAAGAGAATCACTTAAGCCCAGGAGTTGGGGGTTGCTGTGAGCCATGTGACGCCACGGCCCTCTACTGAGGGCAATAAGGTGAGACTCCATCTCTACAAAAAAAAAAAAAAAAAATCTCTAATAGCCAAGACATTACTCAGAAATAAAAACAAAGCAGGAGGAATCACGCTTCCAGACCTCAGACTTTACTACAAACGAAAAGAGATTAAAACAGCACGGTATTGGCACAAAGACAGAGAAGTAGATGTCTGGAACAGAATAGAGAACCAAGAGACGAATCCAGTGACTTACCATTATTTAACTTTTGACAAGCCAATTAAAAACATTCAGTGGGGAAAAAATTCCCTATTTAACAAATAGTGCTGGGTGAACTGGCTGGCAACCTACTTTTGGGATTTTATTAAGTGGGCTACCCTTACTGGGGTTCGGGGATGTCTCAAAGTAGTTTTGATTTGCATTTCTCTGATGATTAAGGATGATTAGCTTTGTTTCATGTGTTGTGGATCATGTGTCTATCTTCTTTATAGAAGTTTCTCTTCAAGTCCCTTACCCACCCTGAGTTGAGATCATGTGTTATTTTCTTGCTAATACATTTGATTTGTCTGTGGATTCTATTTCTTAGACCTTTATCAGAGGTATAACTTGCAAATATTTTCTCCCATTCTGAGGGCTGTCTGCTTGCTTTATTTACTATGTTCTTGGCTGTGCAAAAGCTTTTTAGTTTGATCAGGCCCCAGTAGTGTATTTCTGATACTGCTTCCATTGCCTGGGGATTCCTCCTCATAAAATATTCACCCATGCCGATTCCTTCAAGAGTTTTCCCTGCACTTTCTTCAAGTATTTTTACCTGTTTTATAATTCATTTGTTTTCAATTTCATTTCATTCTGCTCTGATTATGGTTATTTCTTTTATTCTGCTGGGTTTGGTGTTTGAGTGTTCTTTCATCTCCAGATGATTGAGATGTCCCATTAAGTTATTAACTTCCTCTCTTTTCATTTTTTTGAGGAAGTCTTGCAGTGCTATAAATTTCCCTCTTTGGACTGCCTTTGTATTATCCCAGAGGTTCTGGTAATTTGTGTCGATTTTTGTTTTTTTTCTACAAATTGTTGATTTCCTTCTTAATTTTGTCTATAACACATCTATCCTTCAGCATAAGGTTGTTTATCTTCCATGTTCTTCAAAGAGTATGCAGGTTGGTGTTGCTATTGAGTTCAACTTTTATTACATAATGGTCTAAGAAATGCAAAGAATAATTTTTTTTTCTTAAATTTTTTTCTTAAATTTTTCTTAAATTAGATTAGTGACCTAGGATGTGGTCAATTTTGGAATATGTTCTATGGGCTGATGACAAGAATGTGTATTCAGTTTTGTTGGGATGAAATGTTCTGTAGATATCTGGTAAGTCCAGATGTTGAATGGTTAAGTTTAAATCTGAAATTTCTTTGCTTTGGTTCTTTTTGGAGGATCTATCTAGCACTGCTAAAGGGGTGTTAAAATCTCCAACTAATATGGAAATGGATGAAATCAAGTTGCTTATGTCTGTTAGAGTTTCTTTTAAAAATTGAAGTGCATTCTATTTGGATGCATAAATATTAATAATTGAAATCTCATCATTTTGAGTATTACCTTTAACAAATATAAAGTGTCCATCCTTATCCTTTCTTATTTTGGTTGGTTTAAATCCAATGGCATATGTGAATAGGATTGTAACACCTGATTTTTTATGCTTTTCATTTGCCTGGAGTATAGAAGACCATCCCTTCACCTTGAGTCTATATTTGTCTTTTAATGTAAGATGCGATTCTTGTATGCAGCAGAAATCTGACTTGAGTTTTTGCATCCATTCAGTCAAACTGTGCCTCTTTAGAGAACAATTTAAACCATTCACATTAATTGAGAATATTCATAAGCCTTTCAAGATTCCGGTGGACAATTTTAATCTTTTAGTGACTGCGGAAGTTGGAATTTGATCAAAATTTTCTGGGTGGGTTTACCTTTGTGGTGGAGGATTATGCTGGTCTGTATGGAGGATTGGTCTGAGAATATCCTGGAGACCTGGTTTAGTTATGGAAAATTTCTTCAATATGTGAATGTCATTTAAGTATTTAATTTATCTGCCTTAAATAAAACTCAGTTTAGCTGAGTACAGGATCCTGGGTTGAATGTTATTTTGTTTTAGCAGATTAAATTTGATCACCATCCTCTACTAGCTTGAAAGGTTTCAGCAGACAGATCTGCAATTATTCTAATATTCTTGCCCTTTTAGGGGATAGTTTTCTTTCATCTGGCTGCTTTCAAAATTTTCTCCTTCATATTAACTTTAGTGAAATTGATTATGATGTATCTTGGGATGTCTTATTTGGGTTGAGTCATGCTAGGGTTCTGAAACTGTCTACTATCTGAAATTCAGAATCTCCTAGCATGTCTGGATAGTTCTCTTTCATAATCTCATGAAGAAGAGACTCTGTGCCTTGTGATAGAAACTCTGTGCCTTGTGAAGCCACTTTGTTACTTTCAAGGATTTCTATAAGATGATATTGGTATAATATTGGTTTTCTTCAAATTATCTCAGAGCTCTCTGACAGAGTGATCTCTTTTTGCCCTCCATTCTTCTTCCTCTTTGAGAGTTTGAGAGCATTCAAAAGCTTTGTCTTCAATGTCAGAAATCCTTTCTTCTGCTTGCTCCATTCTGTTACTGAGGGAGCCTACCATGTTTCTCAGATCTTTGAGGGCTGCAACTTCTTGTCTGAGTGTGTCAAAATCTTTGGTCATTTGGTATTTGAATGCATTGAATTCTTGAGATATCTTTAGGGTTACTGCTTGGAATTCTAATTTGATCTTATTTGCTATCCAGATTCTGAATTCAATTTCTGACATCTCATCTATTTGTTTGTGCATGGGATCTTGTGCTGTGTCTGCCCCTTTTATCCTTGGAAGAGTTGATCTACTCTGATTATTCATATTTCCAGAGTTTTTCTGTTGATTTTGCCTCATGATTATTTTTCACTGTTGCCCCTGTTTGTCCTCAGAGTTGAGGAGTGTATATCCAAGATTAGACCCCAGCAGGATCACTCTATTGTTGCTGGAACTTTGTACAGAGTGACCATGTGTACATCTTCTGGGGATGCCTGAGCCATAGAGTTCTGGTTGTGAATGCAGTTCTGGAGTGTGACACACCCGGATCTAGCAACAGGGTGGGAGGTGGTGTGGTGGTGTGCACAATTCTGGGAGTGCCTGGTGCCCTGTGACTTTGCTACAGAGAGCCCAAGTCTCCAGCTGTCTCTGGGCTAAGAGCAGGGCTCTGTGCAGAGGCATGGAGGGCTCTGGAGGGCGCGTGGCTACCAGAGTCCCTCGCCAGATGACCAGTGTGGATACAGGGAGTGTCCAGGAGGGAAGACGCAGGGTTGCTGGGCTCCTGCAATTCCTGCTCAGGACATGTGGAGGCCCAGCGGGCATGGGTTGGAGGTCGGTGGTCACAGCACACCCCAAGGCTCCAGAGTGCCAAAATCCAGTCTTACTCTGCCACTGAGTGTTAAGGCTGTAAAGCAGCTCAGTCCCTGCCTTTAGGCTGCTCAGTCACTACGTTACTAGCTCCTGCCTGAACCTTGCTCTGCGACCCTGAGTGTGGAGCTTACCATGGCACTTCTCTCATAATGGCTTTCTGCGGCCCATAGCCAAAAACTATTAGCTCCATCTAGCTCAGTGGCTCAGTCTGGGGCCCTAAACAATGCCCAAAGTTCTTCGCATACCTGCTCAAGTTCTCCCCAAGGCAGTTCAACTGAGTGCCAAGTCAGAAAACACCAAAACGTTTCACAGGTAAGGCCTTTCTGATTTGCAGTCTCATTGCTGCTTGTACTTACAGCTGCCAGCAAGATTAGTTTGATCAAACACACACAAACGCTTGCCAGTTTTCCATTGTTTCTGTCCTCCTCTTGGGGTACAGAAGTCCCTTGTTGACTCCCTGTATCCTCAAAGGGATAATTATAGGCAGATCCCACCAGTCAGAGATGCCTGGAGTATACTTATGTCCTAATTTTCCACTGTTACTTTTTAAATTTGGTGAAATAAATTTATAAAGAAAATGTGATTCTTTGTCCCAAACTGAACATGAATATGCCAGGTATGGATCTTCACGGATTCACAGATCACAATTCTACTCAAAGTAATCTTTAAAAAAGAGAAGAATTCCGTTTCCTCCCACACTTCAGAAGAGCTTGGCACACACATTGCAGCTTTTTATGGACAGTATTGGAATTTTATTTCTCATCTTTGGGAATAACATTTTTTTTTTTTTTTTTTGGAGAGACAGAGTCTCACTGTACCGCCCTCGGGTAGAGTGCCGTGGCATCACACGGCTCACAGCAACCTCCAACTCCTGGGCTTAAGTGATTCTCTTGCCTCAGCCTCCCGAGTAGCTGGGACTACAGGCGCCCGCCACAACGCCCGGCTATATTTTGGTTGCAGTTTGGCCGGGGCTGGTTTTGAACCCGCCACCCTCGGCATATGGGGCCGGTGCCCTACTCACTGAGCCACAGGCGCTGCCCAGGAATAACATTTTATTTGGATGAGTTTATGCACATAAAGATAATATAATGCATGTATCGTAGGTTTTCTTTCAGCTTCCATTTTACAAAGAAAATTTGGAGATGTGTTTAAACATCTTACTTTTGCTTACACAAGTAAGGAATATAAATTAGGACACTCAGGACAGACTATTTTTCACTGTTTCTAGACTGTATTGTTGAGATGGAAGCATGAAATTTTAGAGGCCCATTAGATGGGATTCTTACATTAAATTTCTTAATGGTTGCATTCTAGCAGTATTATTTTTAGATCCACTTTTAGACAAAGACTTTTGTTATTATTTTGTTATTATGAACTGGGGGTGGACTATCTTTGAACAGGACCACAGAGGAAATGCTTTCTGATGAAGTGACCACTCAGCCTTTCTCAGAATAAAGGAGTGAGGAGGCCTATGGAGATGCTGGTTTTCTGTTCTGGGAGGTGCAGGCCACATATTGGCCATTTATGTATTTCCATGTGTTCTGCCTGTGAAAATTTGGAATATATTATGTTGCAAAATCCTTCAGAGTTAATCTATCTCTCAACTTTTATAGGAAATTTGTACCAGTTGAAGGGTGCCAAATTCATAGCTTTGGGGTTTTGAGACCTTCATTTTTTATATGAGATGTACAGTTAGCCAAAGTGCAATAAACACAATTCTAGACTTTCTCCACTAGCTCCAGTAACAAATTTCAGATCCAATTTGGGACAATTTAGTATACTCTGAGAGGGGCTAACTAATCCTGATTTTCTGTAATATTAGGTGCAAGTGATTTTCTGGAAGAAAGACAGGACTGAACATGTAACACAGTTGACCTAGGATAAAGGATAAAAAATAAAATGTGTGTGTGTGTGTGTATGTGTGTATGTCTATATACAGATAGTTATAGATATGTACACACTACAGATTGCCTGAGAACATCCATTTGAAGTTTCTATTTCTGGGGTGAGTTAGTGTTTTGTGTATCTGAATTACCAATGTCTATTACACAATGGGCCATGTGTGTTTTATTACAAAGCACACACTTCCCTGCATGGCATTGGATCTTATATGCCCTTCAGACTATAAAAAGGAGATAAAGCAATACCCACCCCTCAGCTGGGTCCACGTGTAATTTTAAGAGTAGATTTTTCTTCTATTAGTGAAACTTACTGATTTTATAATTCTGCCTTCTCCAGCTATTTGGTATGCAAGCACACCAAATAGGCATATCTCCCCATTTATTAAAAACAAACAAACAAAAAACTTAATGATAAATTTTTCCTAAATGATAAAATAATCTATACATTGAGAAACTGTTTTCTCCACTCTAACCAGACTTTTGCATATTAATTCTGCTTCTTGTTTCTCTATATTGTAAAAATGAAGTGGCCTCTTCCTTTCAGAAGTTCCTTCTGTGTGTGTGTGGATATATATAAATACATGTATGTATACCTGCATATATATATTTATATTTTATATTTATATTTATTTTAAAAAGGTCCATTTGATGAGTTTTGGTCATGAAGAAAGAAGCCTGGGTAACACAGTGTGATTTTATTTCAGTAAACACACAAACAGGAAAGGAGTATTCAGAAAAGTGATGTGAACAGAAATGTGGTTTTCACCTTTCTGCATATATCCCAGTGTATGCCTTTTACTTGCCTTGACCCATGTTTCTATAAACATATATTTGAATTCTAAATATTTAACAGGAAGCAATTCTCATTTACAGAGATGAAATTACTACCTTTCCTTAAACAATGTGACCTTTCATAACTACCTCATATGGTGACCCTCTAGTATTTCACTTCTCTTTTTTCTGTGGCTGGGATTGGGTGAGGTTTTCTAAAAGGTGCCCTGTGGACTATAGTTCACTTGATTCATCTGATAGGCCCAAATTACATTAAAAAAGAAAAAAAAAGAAAAAAAATGTTCTTCCCCTTCCAAAGTTTTCTCACAACACCTTTTGAACAATAAATGCTTATATATTATGAGAAGGACATTTTCCCTTCCTGCAACATTAGCAGCATGGTGTAAATATTCAGGGAATGTATTAATGCTGTTGCTGATGTATTTCTTCCATTGAAAATATCAACAACACCATTTATTCATTCATCTGCTTTATTTTATGTTATGTTATGTTATGTTATGTTATGTTATGTTATGTTATGTTATGTTATGTTATGTTATGTTATGTTATGTTATGTTATGTTATGTTATTTATTTTATTTTATTTTACCTATTATGTCCCAGACCGTTTCTACCCTTTCAGACAGAGACTCTGACTTGCTGGAGCAGAATTGATATAATAAATGTAGAAGGACCCAAGGAAGTGAGGAACACAGACATTTCAAGGATGAATCCATGTTTTATTTACACATGCATGGGCTACAACAAGAAAGACAGGACATGTGACAACAAAATCCTGGAAGGATGTGACATTTTGAAGGCCAGCATTTCCTAAACAAAGACAAAAGCGAGTATAAAGACCCTGAAGTGTGGAAGAACTTAGAAAATGGGAAGAAGTTGGGTGGTGACAAAAGACCTGGCCAGAAGGACCTTATACGATAACGTGTTTTATGCTCCCAAGTGAGGCCAAAGCTGTGCAAAGTACGGGAGGAGAGTATACACAAAGACTGGGAAGAGTTAAATAGGAATGTGTCTCTCTTGGAGAGACCAAGAGAACTGAGCATTGATGTCCTGGAAAAGCTGGAGAGGGCCGAGGGTGGACGTTGTAGAGATGAAGAGGACCGAGCAGTGACCCATGGGAGAGACACAGACTGCCGAGTGTGGATGTTGGGAGAGAGGAAGACAGCCTAACGTGGACGTCCGGGAGAGACTAAGGGGACGAGCATTTACGTGGAGCTATGAAGAGGGCCAAGCACGCAGGTCAGAGAGACAAAAAGGGGCCGAGCCTGGAGGGCTGAGCACAGAAGTATGAGAGGCTAAGAGACCTGAGGGAGGATGTCGGGGTGAGCCGAATTGGGGCAAGCTCGGCTGTCAGAGAGACAAAAAGGGCCAAATGCTGACATGCAGAAGATAGACAAGCATTAGAGAGAAAGACGGCCAAAAGTGGATATCGCCTAGTGACCAAGGGGACGAGCCTGGATGTGGGAGTGAAGAGGACCTAGAGCGCAGGGCAGAGAGACAAAGTGTTCCCAGGGTTGACGATGGCAAGACAAAGAAGGCCAAGCACAAAAGTCCGAAGAGATGAAGAGACATAGAAGGCCTGGATGATCACTGAAGTGCTAAAATAAATAGCAAGCAGACATAGTAAGCATTTCTTTCTATATGTTAAAAACAAACAAACAAACAATCAGTATATTGTTTTCTAAAGGATGAATTGGTTTAGATGTTAGGAAGTGTTTTGTGCACTGTTACTAGAGTTTTGCATGTTAATTCTGCTTCTTCTTTCTCTATCCTGTAAAAAGGAAGTGGCTTCTTTCTTTCAGAGATTCCTTGCCTCAGACATCTCCCAGGGCAGAAGCCAGTCCCTCCCAGTGTTTGACTCCTTGAATACCCACCAGGCGGTGGTCTTCTCTGCCCTGTGGAGGCCTCCATACAGGGAAGCCAAGCTGTATCCCTGACACACTCAGTGTGTCACATCTTCCAGCCTGATAGGGCCACCTTGGGGGTGTTTAGAGGGTTGAAAGCAACAACCAGATGCATCTGAGCCTGTTCTCTCCTCCCAGGGTCTCATTTTCAAGTCAGGAAACCAGCAATGTTATAGGAAGATAAGGCCCAATGAAGGGAATGAATACCCAAAGTCTGTGTTGAAAAGAGGAAGGGCTTTATTCTAGCAGGTTTGTAAGTGTCTCAAAATGGCTGTGCTCCCAAACTGACTCATTCTTCTCCTTTTAACCCCAGTCAGAAAGCTGTGGCCCACGTACCTATCTCACTTGTCAGTTTAAATCAAGTGGATTTAAATCACTGGAGAAGTGGGCTCTGCGTTTTATAAAAGTAGAAGCAAGCATTGGTTTCCAGGTCTCAGGACGTTAAGTTTTTACAAATTCGTAAGAGCTGAGTCATCAGGGGGAGGATCTCCCAGCTGTGTCCTTCATCTTTCTTTTACTCTGTTCACTTAGTTTTTCCAAGTGCCCTCTCTCAACACTAAGCAAACACACTTGTCAATCTGTTCTTCTGAGTTTTGTTTCAAAGATTATATAGATACACATATAAAGTTGTTGTTGTTTGTTTTTGCAAAGGCAAGAGCATGAGCTTGGGAGTACAAGAGGTTTGGATTCAATTGTAATTCTCACTAGCATGGATACATGTGGTATCATGGTAAATGTTCTAAATTCTCAGAACTTAATTTTTAGAATGTTTTAACTGAGTGAGATGATAATTCCTATTGCTTGTGGTGGTGTCAGGAGAATGTGTATCCAACTCAGCTTGGGTGGCATATGTGGGCAGAAGGTATGGGAGGATGACGAGTTATGCAAGAGACTACACTTGAGTACCAAACTCCGTTATTGTGTTTAAGAGATGCAGAAAAAGGGTAGTGCCTGTGCCTGAGTAGGCACCAGCTATGACAGTGGTGGGTTCGAGCCTGGCCCCAGCCAAACTACGACAAGAACATAACTGGGTGTTTTGGCAGGCCCTCGTAGTCCCAGCTATTTGGGAGGCTGAGGCAAGCAGATCACCTAAGTCCAAGAGCTGGAATTTGCTGTGCACTGTGATGTCACTCTATGCATGGCAACAAAGTGATACTCTGTTTCTAAAAAAAAAGAAAAAAGAGAGAAAGAGAGAGAGAGATATGCAGAAAAACTCATATGTTCTTAAAGGTGAAAAGCAATGTGGATTTTCTCAGGCCCAACAGTTTGCCAGCAGATTCGGGATTTCAGTCTCAATGTCTCTCTCTAGTCCAGTCTCATGTTAGTGAATAAGGTCAAGATTAAGTCCTGTCTTGTTATGTTCTGAACCATCTCAGGCCCTCAACTGTCACAATGTATTTGTGTGATCCTTTTTGTTTAGGAAATCCCAAGTCTTCCTGAAACACCCTTACACTATGCAAGTGGTAAAGACTGGGAGTGGTGATGGTTTCTCAGACATATCCTGAGTGGGCAGTGGTGATAGGCACCCACACTACCACTCTCCTAGACTGTTTTCCCTAGGGCTCTTCCAGCACCATAAGGTGATGTGAAATGTGAAAATGCATGTCTGATGTGGGACAAGTACTCACCAAATGCCAAATTACTTAGTATCCAGATAGAAGGTCCACTATAAAGGGAAGCCCTGACTTGAAGTAGAGTGTATTTTGCCAAATTGTCGGCTGCATTTCCTCACACCTTGAACATTTTGGAGTCCTTAAACTTTATATACAAAGGTGGCCTAACTTTTATACATTGCAACACGCAGCTAAGATATAACTAGCAAACTCCATATATTTTCCTAATTCCTTCAAATTGGTTGAAGTTTTCCCTTACTCAAAAGACTGAGGAACAGTAGACAAACAGAAACTGTTTGTTTGTTGGAGTGAACAAATGAAGTCTCATAATAGAATTTTATTTAAACTGAGATAAGGATCCCCTAACATAGGTGAGTCTATTCTTAAGCTCACTTTCACCTGATAATTTCCTGACATGCCTAATTTTATTATTTCATTGATTTGATTGGATGTTTGAATGTTCTCTTTACTTTCTTTCTTTCTTTTTTTTTTCAGACAGAGCTTCAACCTGTTGCCCTGGGTAGAGTGCAGTAGCATCACAGCTCACAGCAACTTCCAACTCTCCGGCCCGGGCTCAAGTGATGCTCCTACCTCTGCCTCCCTAGACTACAGGTACCTACCACAACACCTGGCTATTTTTTGCTTGCAGCTATCATTGTTCTTTGGCATGCCCTGGCTGGATTTGAACCTGCCAGCTCAGGCATACGTTACTGGAGGCTTAGCCACTTGATCCACAGGTGCTGAGCCTAATTAGCTGTTTTCTAGAAATGATCTAGTCAGGAAAATTTGTTTCAATAGCAAAGCAATAGTCTGTACTATTCAATTTGGAGGAGTGGCCACTTACTTTGGGAGAACAATAAGCAGGGGGAAAGTGTGGGAAAGGGGATATATTGCTATCTACTGCAGACTGTGGGCACCAAATCACATGAGGTTAAACTCATCTCCAATCCCCAATTTTCCTGGGACAGGAGTAGAACTGAAATCACCAAGGGAACTGGAAGAATGGGAAAAATTGTCTAGGCCTCCTCTCAGAAGGCTAGAGAATGATTGTATCCTCCTACCATGTAAATAGTGTGAAGTCAAGAGCCTGGGTTTTATTCAACCCTGTTTGAAAGCATGCATTTGTCCACAGTTAGTAGGGAATGGCTGTGTCTTCAAAATCTCAAATACTACTGCAACATCTTTTTTATTTTTTTCTTCCTTTTCTTGACTAGTCAAAAAAAAAAAGGAGTGAAAAGGGTTGGAAAGAGTAGAACAAGGTGTTCAATCTGTAACTTACTGTGAACACTCAAGTGACATGCTCACTACCTTCAAATTATACTGTGCTGTCTATTTAGAAAATTTTTTAAGGACTCCAAAATGATAAAGGTGTACAGGAAATCTAAAAACAGACAAACCTGTGGAATCCTGCTCCACCCACCCCTACTCCAAATCAAACCAGAGATTGGATGATTTACAGTGCAAAAACAATTTGTAAAGTGGATAGACTCATGCTTACCAGAGGGGATTTTGGTATTTTATTCATTGGATTTTGTTTTGGAGGTGCTGCATATGCATATATTTACTGCCTAAACTGTGGTGAGGGAATCCCGGGTACACTCATCAAATTATTCACCTTAAGCATCCAGCTTTGGTTGTTTGGCTACCTGTTTTCTATACATTGATGGCACCACAATAAACGTGTTTTATACACCTGGACCTAAAAGTATACACACACATTGTGGTTTTACTTACATACTATAGTTTGTCCTGACATAGTACATAACCTGTTAGGTTTTACACATCAAAAAACTGTGAAATCATCACCATGAACTAACCCAGAGCAATGGATGATTTACACTGCAGTCATAATGCATCAGAAATACAGTGGGTCATATAGGCTGTTTCAGAAGAGTGATGTAATTAAAAAATTTAAATCCTACTTCTTACCTACTTCCAGGGGCGCTGACAGATAATTTTAAGGATGTAATAAGTTGCCATTACTGAGCAGACCAGAAGGGAGGAAGACACAACAAAACACAGTCGAACTTGGGATACAGAAACCCATAGTGCCAGGAATTTCAGTACTGGGTTTCTAGGTCTAGTAAGTAAAATTTCTTTATCTCAACTTGCAGTTGTGAATTAGTATGAGAAACTGATAATTGTAGTAATTTCAGTTCTTGGCTTCGAGTCTAGAAAGTAAAGTTAGATTTTATGACGTTTTGGAGGTGCAGGGTAGAACTGAAATTCTCACTTTTCTGACTTCAGGCGAGTCATGACTGTAGAGTGTGTTCTGCCCAGCCTTTCACCAGAGTAAGCCAAATTCTTTCCTCCTCCGGGTTTATCTACCTCCATCCTTGGGAGAAGCACTTTGCCAAACCTTTTTTATCCTTCTCTTTTCGGGCGTCCATACTTAACAGGTGGAACTGCTGCTTGTGCTACGCCATCAAACATGGCTGGGAGACCTGAGGTTGGAAAAGAGGGCACTTCTGGCTGGTGAGCTGATCCTCATTTTTCTCCAGGATTGCAGTCAACTTCCAAGTATGTAGGTCCTGGGATGATGGGGACTGAGCCGTGAGTCCATCGTTGATTATTGAGCCTTGTACTGGTTTTTGCTGGCATTGCGCATTTAAGTGGTCCTCAATGTGCTGGGAGATCTTTCCCAACAGATGCTAAGGGGTCCCAGTCAAGGTTTTCAAACTTTGGTGAGTTCCACGGGGTCTTTATTGTCTTGGGTGGGCCTATTTCCTCTGGCATGAGGTAATACTTGAATTCAGATGCAACTAGGTGAAACGACACTTTGTCCTCACAGTAATTATTTCACGTTAGCAGTGTTTGCCAACTGAAGACTGGGATGCATTTCACGTTAGTAGAGTGAATTTCTGTGAAATCCTACTGGTCTTTGTAGGCCCAGGGTCCCAGGGAGCACTTGAACATGTTACAGCAAGGAAGCATTGGATGCTGGAGAAACTGATGGGTGTGTTCCTAAGTTGTACTATATTTGCTTTATAAGTAATTATTACAGACATACAACTTCTTGCTATCTTCTGTGGACAGTGCTTATTGGTAAGGATTTGAACATTCATTGCCCTTGCGAACTTTCCTGAAGGTCCTCAAAGGAAAAGTTGGTACATCCTGTTCAGAAAGCATGAGTCAAACCAACTTCTTCACCTATTCCTCCTTCACATTTGAACACTTGTGTGTGACCCTGATTTTGCTGAGAACCAGGATATGCAATCATTTCTGACCTGCTTATCAGGGACCTAAATGCATGCCAGTGATCTGTTAGAGATCTCTGGGGCAGAGACAATAACAATGAAAATCATGTAACACTTGTTAAAGATGAGAGAGAAGGGAGAGAAGTTTTTTATTATGTTCACCTGGACCTAAAGGCTAGGGAGCAAAAAATAGGGCATTGAGACAGCAATGTGGGTGGGAGTGACTAAATTTTTTAAAAGAATTAAACAGATGTAGGCTACTCTCACTGGAATTAGATGATATCTCAAAGTAGTTTTGATTTGCATTTCTCTGATGATTAAAGATGATGAGCATTTTTTCATATGTCTGAAGGCCGTGCGCCTGTCTTCTTCAGAATCCCAAGACCAGAGATGTTGGCGCGGATGTGGAGAAAAGGGAACACTTTTGCACTGCTGGTGGGAATGCAAATTAATACATTCCTTTTGGAAAGAGATAGGAGATCACTTAGAGATCTAAAAATAGATCTGCCATTCAATCCTGTAATCCCTCTACTGGGCATATACCCAGAAGACCAAAAATCACATCATAACAAAGATATTTGTATTAGAATATTTATTGCAGCCCTATTCATAATTACTAAGTCATAGAAAAAGCCCAAGTTTCCATTGATCCACGAATGGATTAATAAATTGTGGTATATGTACACCATGGAATATTATGAAGCCTTAAAAAAAATATGAGGACTTTACCTCTTTCATGTTTACATGGATGGAGCTGGAACATATTCTTCTTAGTAAAGTATCTCAAGAATGGAAGAAAACGTACCCAATGTATTCACCCTTATTATGAAACTAATGTAGGACTTTCACATGAAAGCTATAGCCCAGTTACAACCTAAGAATAGGGAGAAGGGGGAAAGGGATGGAAGGGAGGGGGGAGGTAGGTGGAGGGAGGGAGATTATTGGGATTACACCTGTGGTGCATCTTACAAGGGTATATGTGAATCTTAGTAAATGTGGAATCTTAATGTCTTAGCAAAATAACTAATAAAATGCCAGGAAAGCTATGTTAACTAGTGTGATGAAAATGTGTCAAACAGTCTATGAACCAAGTGTATGGTGCCCCATGATCATACTAATGTACACAGCTATGATTTAATAAAAAAATAAAAATAAATAAAAGAATTAAACAGAGAAGCCTCTTATTACAGGTAAGAGAATAGATGAGGGAATTAATAGTTGGATTGTCTTAGCTTCTGAATTGGTGACCAGCTTGAGAATTAGTGAGATCCCCATCTCTGATGAACAAACAACTGCCAGATGTTATGCAGGTGCCAAGAGTCTCATCTAAGAGAATTGGTTCATTCTTTGACAATACGTGAAGAATACTGTGAGTTGTTATACCAGTGCACTCTACCAGTTGTGACAGCAGGGCACTGAGGGTAAAAACATGAGGCTCTGTCTCAATAGACAAATGGTAAAACCATTGGATGTAGAATTTTCCCTCATTTTTACTTTTTTTCACAATTGTAGCTTTGAAATATTACCTGTAGCTTAGATGTCAACTAGAGAAATTATTCTCATAGGACATTGTGTTCCTAAAACTTGTATTAATTGAAAATTTTGATTTTGTGTTACTGTGACCTTCTTATATTCTAAATTACTGTAGTCACTAGAAACTGCCCATTTAGTGAATTCCTAAATCCAATCAGGTTTCTCATGCACACTGGAAAATTCATAGTACCCCATCCATCTGTTCTTTTGGGGTCCTTCAATCTAGGCAACCAAAATTCTCCAAAAAAACCCTACCTATGATATCAACTGGAAATGTCCTAAGGAACCAATCTCAAACTCATTAGTCCTGACTCATTAATTCCCTACAGAATCCATATTAAATCTTCTCTTTTATGTCCTATTCCATGTCCCTACTTACCTCTCACTCTACATTTGCTGTTGAAAACTAAGCCTTTGCTGTGTGCTGTGTGAGGCCATGGCACTCTACTGAGGGCCATAAAGTGAGACTCTGTCTCTACAAAAAAAAATAAAATAAAAAATAAATATATATATATATAAAGAAAACTAAGCCTACCAAATTTCTTTCTTTCTTCCTATCTTTTATTATTTTTTCATGAAACAGAATCTCACTCTTCTGCCTTGTCTAGAGTGCCATGGCCTCAGTGTAGCACACAGCGACATCCAACTCTTTGATTTTAGAGATCCTCTTGACTCAGCCTCTAGAGTAGCTGGAACTACATGAAATTCCCAAAGGCTTGGCTATCTTTTCTATTTCAGTAGAAACCAGGTAGGAGATTCTGGATGAGGGTGTTATGTGTTGCTCAGCCTTGTATGTAACACCCAAGCTCCAGTGATCAGCTCATCTTGGCCTCCCAGAACATCCAAGCATTGTAGTGATGCTTGCCAACAATTATTGAGCTCTGCTTAAGAAATGACCTTGTTCAGGTGCTTTGATTAGTTTCCAAACCTCATGCACTGGTGGATTATGTTGAAACTATTTGTCATATCCATGGTGGAAGACATCACAACCATTAGGCAAACATCTCTATTTGCTTTTCAGATTTCATTAATGTTTGTGTATTGAATGTGTGTCCCAACATAACTCTTCAACTTCCTGCATGGTTAAGAAGCCAAAAGATTGGATACACCTGACATGGAGGTCAGGAATGCTGGAACTTTCCAGATAGGCTGATGTTTACCAGGATCATCATAAATAACTGCAGCCATGGAGTACTCCACTGAACAAATTGCCTAATGAGATGGCAAAAGTGGACCTCCAGGTGATGCCTACTTTATTAAACAAGCCTATTCTAGAGAAAGAAGTAAAACGTCTTGCAAAATGGAACTAAGTATTGTGTGACATACCTATTAGGTCTGAGAAAATGAACTGTCTCTGCAGGAAAGAAAACAACAAGCTAAAAACAAATACCATACTATTTAAGTGACTTCATGACTTTATTTCTGCTGTGATGCAGCATGAGTCACAATGCTGTACAAAATCTCAACTGTTGTATCAGCCTGAGGACAGAACTCTCAACTGTCAATAGAATAGATAAAGCACAAATGGGATATCATTTTTTTCCTCAGGGGATGGAGGGCTAAGAACTGTCCAGGTTCAAACCCTTCTGCTATACCAGCTGAGGTAAGCAGAAAAGGCAACTTGATATCTTAGAACAGAAGACAGAATCCCAGGACTTGACAGAATGAAGTCCCTACATGGTCACCATGGATGACATCAAAATGCATGTTGTCCAGGGTTACCATGTTTATGCTTAACCATATTCTTCTGAAGCATGTGTATTGACTATCTGGGTTTGTGGGTAGGTTCAAATTGTTACTACACTTCACACTCAATTCCTGTTTTAGAAGTTTGTTTCTATATCTGGTCAAGGGATTCATAATCCTTCCTTTCCATTTCACATAATGGATATGTAACCAATTGAAAGAGTCTGGTTTATAACTATAGCTGCCCTGGGATGTTCCACACAAAGAACTGAAGCCAAAAGATCAGAAAATGATTGCAAGGAGCTGACAGGTATGACACACAATTCTCAGTTCTACTATTCCTGAGATTTTGTTTCTTTCTCTTGAATAGGCTTGTTTTGGGATGATAGGTGTCCTACCAAATGTTCCCTTTTGAAATCTGGTTAGGCAATGTGTCCAGTACTTTATTCCATAACTGCAGTTGTTTCTTCTGATCCTGGGAATTATTAGCCCATGTGAAAAGATCCAACATTTCTGGCTTCTGAGCCAGGTGTGTCCAAACTTTTGGCTTCATGGCCACATAGAAAATTGAAGAGTTATTTTGGGCTATTTGTTCAATACACAATCACTAAGGAAACCTGATATCCGAGAAAGAAATGTAGGCATAATTGTGGCTATATATACACACCACAGATATGCAAAACAGTCCTGATGTAATCATGTGTCATGAGGATCTGAGGATTGGACACTTCTCAAAGCCCCTGATAAGGACCTTTCTTAAGTAGAGTTCAATAACTTTTGCTACATATAACTACAATATTTGGTTGCTGTGGAAGGCAAAGGTAGGCTGATTCCCTGAGCTAAGGGTTTGGAAACAAGGCTAAGAAACAGCAACATGACTTGAGGTCTAATCACAAACCAGGTTGGTACTAAAATTGAAAAGTTTGTCAAGATTTCTGGACCTCGATTTAAGTTCCAGCTACTCCAGAGGATGAGATAGGAAGAAACCTTCATACTAAGAGCTGGATTTTGCTGTGTGCTAGGCTGATATCATGACACTCTAGCCTGACAATATAGTAAGAGTCTATCTTATGAAACATAATGAAGGAAAAAAGGAAGGAAGGAAGGAAGAAAAGAATGAAAGAAAGAAAGAGAATTTTGTAGGCACAGTTTCCAAGAGCTGAGAAAAGAGGAGAGGTCAGTAGGTAGATGAAATACGAGACTATGTAAAGAAGGAGATTTATTGTGGTCCCTGTAGGGTGGACAATGAGTCAGGACAAGCAGGATTGTGATTGGTACATAAGGATATTGCCAGTTCATTTGATGGGTAGGTGTTCTCCAGAGATGTCTGGGTCCTAGGATTGGACTTATTGGGGCAAATAAATACTGGCCCACATTGAAAGAGTTCAAGAGAAGAGTTGGAGAGTATACTCTGGATCTTTCAGTGTCCATAGGAAAAGCCTGATTTGAGTCAAGAATTCATTGTCTGTGCAGATTTAAATTATTACAAGAATCTAGGATATCAAAGGGTCATAGAAAACTAAATTCCAAATGGTTAATTAATAGGGTTTTGAGGAAAACAGTTTCTCTATGAGAGAATAATTTACCTATTTGACATATAAACTAGGGGAATAATTTCAACTCTAGATCTGTGGTCAAAAGTGCAACTGAGGGGTAATTTCCCTTGTAACTGTTTTCTCCATTTATGTACTGAGACAGTCTATCATTTATTTTTGCATTTAGGAGAGTGCCATAGTATCATATATCACAGAAATTTTCAAATATTTCATCAAGAGAACATCTTCCCTCACTTGTGACTCTCTGTGCCTGCATAAAATCTGGCTGTTTTTTATTCTTCAGAAATGGGGATCTCAGAATTTTTTATGTGGGTCTCCAATTCAGAAACTCCAGCAATCCAACAGACAAGGCCTCCAAAAGTGCCTAGATAACAAGCATGAAGGCCCACCACTGGCCATGAAACATAGTTTGAAAAATATCCCAAATTCAAGGTCTGGAGGGCTGTCTCACACCCATAATTATAACACTCTGGAAGGCAGAAGAGTGTAGTTTAAAGTAACCAAACACTGTGGGGGAGCACCTGGACTCCCTCTTGCTCAAAAGGCTGAGCAATAGGATCTTTTAAACCAGAAGTTTAAGATTATGTTTAGCTATGATGACATAAGGACACTCTACCCAGGGGGAAGGTGTCACATACTGTTTCAAGGTAAAAGAAAATTACAACTTCAGTAGGATGGAACAAAGTCAATGTCAATTCATGGTATTCTGTGTGTCACCAGGGATACAGGATTGACTGTATCTCATGATGCAGGTATTTTTTATGCTGTGACCCTTTTGAGCACCTGAAGTTTATCAAAACATCTTCAGGAAACTTCATTGAAATAAGAAGTTGACATTTTGAATGTACAGAATTCTGTGTTTCTTAGTATAGTCACTAATTGTACAGGTATCATCACAATCCAATTTTAGACCTTGTCTTCTTCCCTCTCACAAGAAATGCCATTAATCCACATTGTGATTAAAATGTGTAAAACGGTCTATGAAGCTAGTGTATGATGCCCCATTATCATATCAACGTACACAGCTGTGATTTAATACAAAAAAAAAAAAAGCCCAAGAGTTTGAGGTTGCCATGACGCCACAGCACTCTATCAAGGGTGACATACTGAGACTGTCTCAAAAATTTTTTTTTTCTTTCACAACCCTTAGATGAGAGAAATATAAAGAGTGAATATCCATGGTTGTGCCACAAAAAACAAAAAAAAAAGAAAGAAATGTCATTATCTACTGGCAGTCACACTTCCCTACCATCCTCCCCTCTGTACATTCTACTACTAGCATACAATTGGATTGTATTGATGTTTTATTTTGAGTTCAATCATGCTCCGTATGGTTCTTTGTAAGTGTCCTTGTTACCTTATTGAAATTATTTAAGGTTCATTCCTATTGTAATGAAATGTGCACTTCATTCATATTGATCGATGAAAAATATTACATCTATTACATCATGCGAAAAAAGCATGTTATATTTACCCACTCAACTGTAAATTTCATTAGTAATCCTGAAGACATTCTCTTCTCATCTAAGTTTTTTTTGTTTGTTGTTATTGTTGCAGTTTGGCTCAGACCGAGTTTGAATCCACCGCCCTACATATATGGGTCTATTTCCCTACTGACAGAGTTACAGGCTCTGCCCCTCAAATAATATTTTTAAAATTTTTACCAAGTTATGTTCCCTCTGTTAAAAGCCTTTTCTGTGTCTTTTGGATTGACCCTGTGGTTTTCCGTATTTATTCTTTTAATGTAGTCTATTCATTGGCTAATTTTCTCATAATGAGCTGGATCGGTAATCCGGGTAAGAAATCCCTTTTGGTATACATGTATAAAATATTTTGAAAGCTATCAGACTTTACTTGCACCTGTACAGAATCTCTCTTATAAATTGGATACTGAATTTCCCCTTTTTCCACAGAAACATACAATGCTACTGTCATAGCTCAAGCATTCAAGCTGCTAAGCTCAAGAGATCCTTTTCTTCACAGCAGCTGAGACTGCAGGTATATGTCACCACTGCTGGGGAAGTTTTTCACTTATTTCTTGAACAAGGTGTGTCTTACTATGTTGCTCAGTCTGGTCTGAAACCTCTTAGCTTCCAGGGATATTTCTGCCTTGGCCTCTGTATTAGCTGGTATTTAGGTGTGAGCTATGGTGCTCATAAATGCTTACGTATTGGAGAACGTTTTTCTCGATAATCCTGAATAGATAACATCCAATAGATTACAAAACAAACAAACAAACAAAAACAAACAAACGAAAACTATTCTGTTCAGATATAATTTATAACTCCACTAACTCACACATTTCATATACAGAGTTCAAGACTGCATATTGAGGGATCAGTTGAATAGTTTGTTCCATTGTTATTACAGAGTTTCCTTTAAGGTATAGAGGAGAGACATACAGGTTTGAAAGGAAAAAAGAAATAAAGGAATGGAGAGAGAAAATGAATGAGAGAGAACAAAAATATATATACCCAGGTGTTGTGGTGACATACTGTAGTCTCAGTGACTCTGGATGCTAAGGCAAATGAATCATCGAAGTTCAGGAGTAGGTGTTTCCTGTAATTGTGTTGCCATGGTACTCTACCAAGTGACAAAGACAAACTCTATCTCCAAGAAAGAAGAAGAAAAAAAAAAAAAAGGCAAAAACAAATAGCTTCCTACTTAACTGAGTCCATGAAGTTATGTCATCTATGATGTAGCCTGAGTCACACTGCTGTATCTAATCTCAACTGTTGTATCATCCTACTATTGGGAATCTCAAACTATAATAGAATTAATAAGGCACAAATTGGAAATTACTTCTCTGTCTTGAATGGAGTACTAAGGAGTGTTCTTGTTCAAACCCTTGAGGAATACCAGCTGAGGTGAGTAGAAAAGGCCACTTAGTATCTTTGACCAGAAGACAGAATCCCAGGACATTATTAGATGAAATCACTACATATTCAAAATGGATGACATCACAATGGGTGTGGCCCTGGTTTAAAATATTTATGCTTACGCTCATTCACCCTAAGCATGTGTAGTGGCTATCTGAGTTTGTCATTGAGTTTAAACTGCTAAAAAATAGTGGAGTTCTTTTTTCAACACTCAATTCCTGCTTCCAAAATTTGTTTGTATATCCAGCCAAGGGATTCAACAACACTTATTTTCCTTTTCATGGCATGGATTTGCAAACAAGTGGAGGAGCAAGGTTTATACCTAGTGCTACCCTGATATTTTTGACACCAAGAACACAAGCCCAAAGAGCAGACAGTGATTTCTTAGACATGACAGGTACATCACACAATTCTCAGTTCTACTTTTACTGAGATTTCATTTCTTTCTCTAGAATAGGCTTGTTTAGGATGGTAGGTGTCCTACTGAAGGTCTTTTCTCAAAACCTGGTTAGGTAATGTATCCAGTAGTTTACTATGTATCTGCAATTGTTTCTTATAATTCTGAAAATTATCAACCCACCTGGGAAGTTTCTACATTCCTGACATTCAGACCAGGTGTGTCAGACCTTTTCTCTTCTTGGCCACATAGAAAGTAGAAAAGTTTTTTGGGGGCACAAGTTCAATATACAATCACTAATGAAACCTGATAACCAAGAAATACATGTGAACATAATTGTTGTGATATCTGCTTCCATGGATATGCAAAACAGTCTTGAAATAATCCCTATGTGTCATCATAGCCTGAGGATTGGCCAATCCTCAAAGACCTGATAAGGTCATTTCTTAAGAAAAGCTCAACGAATTTTGTCACACATGAATACAATATTTTGTTGCAATGCAAGGCCAAGATGGGCTGATCCCTAGATCTGAAGGTTTGGAGACAAGGCTGAGCAACAGCGAGATACCCTTTCATTACAAAAATTGATGAAACAAGGAGTTTTTTTTCTTTTTTTTTGAAAAAACAAATGACAGAGATAAAACTTTGGCCTAACTAGAAATAGAAGAGCAAAATCCCTTGTAACCTCTATCAGAAATGATGAAGGAGAAATAAAAACTGAATCCAGAGAGATATAAGAGGTTATCTCTGAATACTACCAGAATCTTCATGCCCAGAAATTTGACAGTGTGAAAGAAATGGATCAATATCCATGGATAAGGAAGAAATGGAACTCATCATCCAGGTGGCTTCACACCAGAATTCTATCAAACCGACAAGGAAGAGATGATTTCTGTACTGCAGAAATTATTCCAAAAAATTGAGAAGGAAGGAATCTTCCCCAATACGTTCTGGGAGGCAAAAATCACCCTGATACCAAAATCAGGAAAACACACAACTAAAAAGGAGAATTTCATACCAATTTTACTAATGAATTCAGATGCAAAAATTTGCAAAAGAATCCTTGCAAATAGATTCAGCTTATCATTAAACAAGTCAGACATCATGATCAAGTAGGTGTCATCCCAGAGATGCAAGGTTAGGTTAACACATGCAAGTCCATAAATGTTAATCACCGTATTAACAGAAGCAAAGAAAAAGACAATACGATCCACTCAATAGATGCAGACAACTCATTTGATAAAATCCAGCATCCTTTTCTAATTAGAACACTGAAGAGTATACGCATACAGTGTGCATTTCTGAAACTGATTGAAGTTACCTATGAGAAACCCACAGCTAATATTTTACTGAATATAGTGAAACTGAAAGCTTTTCCTCTTAGAATTGGAAACAGACAATTTTAGCATCTGTCTCCATTACTATTCAACATAGTAATGGAAGTTCTAGCCAATACAATTAGGCAAGACAACAAAATAAAGGGCATCCCAAAGGGACCAGAGGAGGTCAAGTCCTCCCTCTTTGCTGAGGACATAATCTTATACATAGAAAACCCCAAATACTCAACCAAAGGCCTCTGGAAGTCTACAAATATACAATAATGTCTGAAAATATGAAGTCAATGTCCACAAGTCAGTTGCCTTTCTACATGTCAATAACAGTCAAGATGAGAAGTTAATTAAAGACACAATTTCCTTAACTACTTTTTCAATTTGACTGTTGTTGGTGTATATAAAGGCTACCGATTTATGAATGTTGATTTTGTAACCTGAGACGCTGCTGTATTCCTTGATCACTTCTAGGAGTTTTGTAGTAGAGTCCCTAGTGTTTTCCAGATACACAATCATATCATCTGCGAAGAGCGAGAGTTTGATCTCTTCTGACCCTATATGGATACCCTTCATCGCCTTTTCTTCCCTAATTGCGGTGGCTAAACCTTCCATTACAATGTTGAAAAGCAATGGAGACAATGGGCAGCCTTGTCTGGTTCCTGATCTGAGTGGAAATGATTCCAATTTAACTAAATTCAATATGATATTGGCTGTGGGTTTGCTGTAGATAGCCTCTATCAGTTTAAGAAAAGTCCCTTCTAGACCAATTTTCTTGAGTGTTCTGATCATGAAGGGATGCTGGATATTATCAAAAGCTTTTTCTGCATCAATTGAGAGAATCATGTGCTCTTTGTTTTTTAATTTGTTTATGTGCTGAATTACATTTATAGATTTACGTATATTGAACCAGCCTTGAGACCCTGGGATAAAACCAACTTGGTCATAATGTATAATTTGTTTGATGTGTTGCTGGATTCTGTTTGTTAGGATCTTGTTGAATATTTTTGCATCTATATTCATTAGTGATATTGGTCTATTCACAGTAGTGCCAAAGAAGATGAAATATATGGGAATTTACCTAACAAAAGACGTGAAAGATCTCTATAAAGAGAACTATGAAACTCTAAGAAAAGAAATAGCTGAAAAGGTTAGAAATGGAAAAACATACCATGCTCATGGCTAGGAAGAATCAACATTATCAAAATGTCCATACTACCCAAAGCAATATATAATTTCAACGCACTCCCTATTAAAGCTCCACTGTCATATTTTAAAGATCTTGAAAAAACATTACTTCGTTTTATATGGAATCAGAAAAAAACTCGAATAGCCAAGACATCACTCAGAAATAAAAACAAAACAGGAGGAATCACACTACCAGACCTCAGACTTTACTACAAATCGATAGTGATCAAAACAGCATGGTATTGGCACAAAAACAGAGAAGTAGATATCTGGAACAGAATAGAGAACCAAGAGATGAATCCAGCTACTTACCGCTATTTGATTTTTGACAAGCCAATTAAAACCATTCAGTGGGGAAAAGATTCCCTATTTAACAAATGGTGCTGGGTGAACTGGCTGGCAACCTGCAGAAGACTGAAACTGGACCCACACCTTTCACCATTAACTAAGATAGACTCTCATTGGATTAAAGTTTTAAACTTAAGACATGAAACTATAAAAATACTAGAGGAGAATGCAGGGAAAACCCTTGAAGAAATTGGTCTGGGTGAGTATTTCATGAGGAGAACCCCCCGGGCAATTGAAGCAGCTTCAAAAATACACTACTGGGACTTGATCAAACTAAAAAGCTTCTGCACAGCTAAGAACACAGTAAGCAGAGCAAGCAGACAGCCCTCAGAATGGGAGAAGATATTTGCAGGGTATATCTCTGACAACGGTTTAATAACCAGAATCCACAGAGAACTCAAACGCATCAGCAAGAAAAAAACAAGGGATCCCATCGCAGGCTGGGCAAGAGATTTGAAGAGAAACTTCTCTGAAGACGACAGGCGCATGGCCTTCAGACATATGAAAAAATGCTCATCATCTTTAATCATCAGAGAAATGCAAATCAAAACTACTTTGAGATATCATCTAACTCCAATGAGACTAGCCTATATCACAAAATCTAAAGACCAGAGATGTTGGCGTGGATGCGGAGAAAAGGGAACACTTCTGCACTGCTGGTGGGAATGCAAATTAATACATTCCTTTTGGAAAGATATATGGAGAACACTCAGAGATCTAAAAATAGATCTGCCATTCAATCCTGTAATTCCTCTGCTGAGCATATACCCAGAAGACCAAAAATCACAACATAACAAAGATATTTGTACCAGAATGTTTATTGCAGCCCAATTCATAATAGCTAAGTCATGGAAAAAGCCCAAGTGCCCATCGATCCACGAATGGATTAATAAATTGTGGTATATGTATACCATGGAATACTATGCAGCCTTAAAGAAAGATGGAGACTTTACCTCTTTCATGTTTACATGGATGGAGCTGGAACATATTCTTCTTAGTAAAGTATCCCAAGAATGGAAGAAAAAGTACCCAATGTACACAGCCCTACTATGAAACTAATTTGGGACTCTCACATGAAAGTTATAATCCAGCTACAACTTAACAATAGGGGGAAGTGGGAAAGGGGGGGTGGGTAGAGAGAGGGGGATCTGTGGGATCACACCTGTGGTGCATCTTACAGGGGTATTTGCGAAACTTGGTAAATGTAGAATGTAAATGTTTTGGCACAGTAACTGAGATAATGCTGGAAAGGCTATGTTAACCACTGTGATAAAAATGTGTCAAATGGTTTATGAAGTGAGTGTATGATGCCCCATAATCATATCATTGTATACAGTTATGATTTAATAAAAAAATAAAAAAAAAAAAAAAAAACCCAGCCCTGGTCAAAAACTGCAAAAAAAAAAAAAATAATAATAATAATAAAAAAAAAGACACAATTTCCCTCACCATAGCTTCAAGAAAATGAAATACTGAGAACTATATATAACAAAGGTGGTGAAGGACCTCCATAAAGAAAATTATGAAATTCTAAGAAAGGAAGTAGCACAGGATAGTAATACATTGAAGAATATACCACGCACATTAATGGGAAGAATCAACATTGTTAAAATTTCTATACTTTCAAAAGCAATGTACCTGTTCAATGTCATCCCTATTAAAATACCAACATTGTACTTTCCATATTTGGGAGAAAATGATTCTATGTTTTGTATGGAACTAGAAAAACACACATATACCTAAGACAGTACTTACTAATAAAAACAAAGCTGGGGTCATCACCATACCAGATTTTAGGCTACACTACAAACCATAGTAGTCAATACATCATGGTACTGGAACAAAAATAGAGACATAGACATTTGGAATCAAATAGATAGCCAGGAAATGAAACTAATATCTTACCACCACTTAATCTTTGATAAACCAAACAAGAACATACATTTGGGAAAAGACACTCTATAAAAGAAATGGTGCTGGGAGAACTGGATATCCTCATGTAAAATATTGAAACTAGACACACATCTTTCTCCACTCAGAAAAATTGATTCAATTTGAATAAAAACTTATATTTAAGGCATGAAACAATAAAAATCCTCAAAGAAAGTGTAGGAAAAAACACTGGAAGATATAGGCCCAGCATAAAACTGTGGCAATTGCAACAACATAAATAAACAAATAGGACTTAGTTAAACTGAGAAGTTTCTGTACAACCAAAGAGACTACAACCAAAGCAAATAGACAACCGACACAATGGGAAGGAGTATTTGCATATTTTGAATCAGACAATATCTTGATTACTAGGATATATGGAGAAGTCAAATTATTCTAAAAGAAAAAAGCCAACAATCCCATATATCAATGGGCAAGAGACATGAATAGAATCTTCTTTAAAGAAGACATACAAATGGCTAAGAAACATATTTAAAAAAAAAGCTTATCATCCCTAATTATTGGAGAAATTCAAATCAAAACCACCCTGAGATACTATCTAAACTCAGCGAGAATGCCCTACATCACAAAATCTCATGGCTGTAGATGCTGGCGTGGATGTATGGAGAAGGGAAAACTTTTATACTGCTGGTGTGACTGCAAACTAATACAACCTTTTTGGAAAGAAGTATGGAGAATCCTCAAAGAACTCAATAGACTTCCCATTTAATTGTGAAATCCCATTACTGGGCATCAAACCAGAAGGAAAAAAATCCTTTTTTCATAAAAAAAAAAAACTTGCATTAGACTATTTATTGCAGCTCAATTTACGATCACCAACATGTGGAAACAGCCTAAATGCCCTCCAACCCAGGAATGGATTAACAAGATGTGATATATATACAGGATGGAACAATCTTCAGCCATTAATAACATGGATACTATACATCCTTTGTATGAACCAGGATGGAAGTTGATCACATTTTTTCTTAGTGAAGTATGACAAGAATGAAGAAGCATGAATTTCTGTACTCAAATTTGATATGTGGACAATTAATGACAATTAATGATCTGGTGGGAGTTGGGGTAGCACAGAGCAGAGACAGAAAGAAAGATGGAGATTTGGGGAAAGATAGAGCAGAGAGAGGACTTTAGGGAAGGTGGTGGGGTCTTAGTGTGTGCCACAAATTTTGAGGAGAAGACAAGATTGTAAGAAAAACTTTACCAACAAATATAATCAGTGTAACCTGGTTTCTTGTACCCTCACATAATCCACAACAATATTGCTGGACTGGCAAACCCGGTAATAAATTCCATTTGGGATATGGATATAAATTTTTGCAATCCATAAGTCTTTTCCTACACCAATACAATATCTGTCTTATAGTTTGCATACTGTGTTTCCCCATTTGCTAAATAAAAAATATATTGTTACCATCATAGCTCAAGTAAATGCAAGCCGCTAAGCTCAAGTGATCCTGCTGAGGTTATGTTTCTGAGAAGCTGAGAGTGTAAAGGCACATTCCACAACTGCTTTGGAAGTTTATCACTTATTTCATGGACAAGTCAGGTCCACTACTGTTGCTCATTCTTGTCTGAAATCACCTGGCTTCCAGTAATTTTTCTGCCTAGGCCTCTGAGTGTCTTTGTATTATAGGTGTGAGCTATGGTGCTTACCCATGCCTATTTTTGGTGAGGATTTTTCTTGATAATCCTCATAGATACAGCCTGTAGATTACAAAATAAGAATTCTATTCAGATACAATTTATAACCCTCCATAACTCACCCATTTCAAGTATAGAGTTCAAGACTACACATTCAGGGAAGAGTTGTATAGTTACTTTGTTACTAGGTAAGTTTCCCATAAGATGTAGAGGAGACAGAGGAAAGAAAGGAATGAAAGAAAGAAAGGAATGGAGAGATCAAGCAAAGGAGAAAAAGAATTGTAGGAAGGATGGATAAAGTGAGGTATGGGCAAAGGGAGGGAGGGAAAGAGAGAAACAAAGAAAGAAAAAATGACCAAACATGGTGGCTCACACCTATAATCCCATCCCTTTGGTATGCCGAGATGAGCATAGTTCTCAAAAATCAGGGTGCTGAGAACAAACTGAGCAAGTGTCAGACCCTGTCTTTACTAAAAAGTGAAAAATTATTTAGAAATTGGGGCAGTCCTAGCCATATGGGAGACCAGAATTAAATCGATGGTTCAAACAGAGTAGACATTATTAAGACCTGTGGCTATGAGCAAATTAAAACTATAGCCAGGCAAAGTAAATTTCTAAGATTCTCTCAATTGGATGTTTTGGGGTCGGTGTCAAGCAAGATCTTGAAATAGTGTTCAAGGGGCATTGCCTGAGGGAAATTGGGTAGGTCTTTGACCCCATATAAGAGGGTGGTGAGTTCAAACCTAGCCTAAGTCAAACTGCCAAAAAAAAAAAAAAAAGGTAGCCAGGGGCATTGCCTTAGGCACAAAGGTGTAGGGTGCCAACCTCATATATCAGAGATGGCTGCTTAATAGATGGCCCTCGCCAACAACTGCAAGCGATAAATAAATAAATAATAAATAAATAAATAAATAAATAAATAAATAAATAAATAGCTAGGTGTTGTTTTGGGCTCTTGTAATCACAGTTACTCTGGAGGCTGAGGCAAATTAATTGAGTTCAGGAATAGAATCTTGTTTTGAGCTGTGATGTCACAAAATTCTACTAAGAGTGACAAAGTGAAACTCTGTCTCCAATAAAGGAAAACAAAAAGCCAAAAACAAATAACATCTGACTTAAGGAACTCCATAAATTTATGTCTGCTGTTATTCTGCCTGAGACACACTGCTGTACAAAATCTCATAGGTGTTGTCAGCTTAGTGCCAAGAATCTCAACAGTGAATAGAATCAATAATGCATAAATGCGAAATCATGTCTCTGTCTGTGTATAGTAGGCTAAAAACTGTCCTGGTTTATCCCTTGATGGATACCAGCTGAAGTAAGCAGAAAAGACCATTTAATATCTTTAAATAGAGAACTCGATCTCAGGACATTAAAGGATGAAGTCACTACCTGGTCACTATGGATGACATCACAATCGGTGTTGCCCTGGGTTATCATGTTTAGGCTTAACCTTATTAAGTGTAAACATGCTAAGCGTGTGTGGTGGCTATCCTTGTTTGTCACTGGGTTCAAATTGTTAAAGAAGAGTGAGGTTCTGTTCTCCATATGCAATTCCTTGTTTGAGAAGTTTGTGCATCTGGTCAAGAGATTCAACAAGCTAGTGAAAGAGTATGGTTTATACCTATTGCTGCCCTGGGATGTATACACCAATGACAGAGTCCAAAGATCAGACAATGATTTCACAGACCTGACAGGTATGTCACACAATTTCCAGTTCAAGTTTTCCCGAGATTTTGTTTCTTTGTGTAGTATAGGCTTGCTTCAGATGGTAGGTATCTTACTGGGGGTCCTCTCTCAAAATCTGGTTAGGTAGTGTTTCCAGCAGTGTACTCTGTACATGAAGTTATTTCTTTTGATCATGGTTAATAACAGTCTATTTGGAAAGTTCCAACATGCCTGACCTCTGTGCCAGGTGTGTTCAGACTTTTAGCTTCTTGACCATGTACATAGGAAGTAGAAGGTTATTTTTGGCCACACATTCAAAACCCATTAATTAAACCTGATAAGCAAGAAAGAGATGTGGATGTAATTGTGGTGATAACTGCCATGATAGATATGCAAAACAGTTCTGAAATACTCACTATGTGTCACCAGTATCTGATGATTGGACACTACCCAAAGTCACTCAAAGCCTGTAAATTAGACCTCAATGACTTATGCCTCAAATGACTATAATATTTCGTTTCTCTGGAAGACCATCCTGGTCTGATGCCTTGAGCTCAGGAGTTGCAGACAAGACTGAGCAACAGCAAGACAACCTCAGTTCCAATGACACACCTGGTTTGTACTAAAATATGAAAGGCTGTCATGGGCTGTAGACCTTGCTTTTAGTTCCAGCTACTCCAGTGTCTGACGCAGGAGAATCCCTTCATCCCAAGTGTTGGATGATGTTGTGTGCTAGGCTGATGCCATGATAATCTAGCCTGTGCAACATTGTGAGTGGCTCTCTCATGGAAAATAAAGAGGAAGGAAGAAGGAAGGAAAGAAGAGAAGGAGAGAGAGAGAGGGAGAGAGAGAGAGAGAGAGAGAGAGAGAGAGAGAGAGAGAGAGAGAGAGAGAGAGAGAGAGAGAGAGAAAAGTAATAAATTAATTTCATTTTCCAAAAAGCAAAGCACAAGAAGAGGTGAGTATGCAGATGGATATAGGACTACATAAATGAGGAAATTTCTGTGGCCCCCAGGTTGGAGAAGGGCAAAGATGACAAGTGGGTTTGGGATTGTTTTGTTAGGATACTTCCAGTTGATCTGACGGGTAGGTGTTCTCCAGAAATGTCTGGACTCTGGGTTTTGACTGATTGGGGCAAGTCAAGATTGGTCAAGTTTGATTGAGCTCAGCAGAAGATGTGAAGGGTATCCTTTGGATCTATAGGGTGTGCATGATAAGCTGATGAGACAATAATTCATTGTGTGGGCAGTTTCCAGTGACTAAAAGACTCTAGAATATCAGGGGTTGTCTGTGGGATAAAGGAGTAATGTGCTGGCCCCATGTTCTGGAGGTGGTGACTTTAAACCTGACCCTGGCCAAAATCTGAAAAAATAAAATATTCTACAATATCAAAGGTTCAGAGTAAAGTGAAATGCAAGAGGTTGATTAATAGAGGTTGTGGAAAACAATTTCCCAATGAGAAAATAATTTCTACAGTTGACATCTAATCTGAAGAAAAAATTTCAACTCTAGATCAGTGGTCAGAAGTAAAAATGAGGGGTAAGTTCACTACTGACATTTTTCTCCATTTATGTAATGAGATAGAGTCTCATTTTGTTGCCCTCGGTAGTTCCACCTACTGCAGAGAATATGTTCCAGCTCCATTCATGTAATCATGAAAGTGGTAAAGTCTCCATCAGTTTTAAGGCTGTCTAATATTTCATGGTGTATATATACCACAAATTATTAATCCCTTCATGTGTTGATGGGCACTTGGATTTCTTCCATAACTTAGCAATTATGAATTGGGCTACAACAAACATTCTGTTGCAAAGATCTTTGTTATTTCATAATTTTTTATTCCTCTGGATAAATAACTAATAGAGGAATTAAAGGATAGAATGGCAGGTTTATATTTAGATCCATAAGCAATCTCCAAAAATCTTTCCAATAGTACTGCATTAGCTTGCATTCCCACACACAGTTCAGATGTGTTCCTTTTTTCCCCACATTCATGCTAAAATCTATGCTTTTGGTATGTGTGACGTGGACTCTTCTTACTGGAGTTAGATGACATCTCAAAGTGGTATTGATTTGCATTTTTCTGAAGATTAAGGATGAAGAGCATTTTTCCTTGTGTCTGTAGGCCATGCACCTGTCTTCAGAAAAGTTTCCCTTCAAGTCCCTTGCCCACACTGAAATGGGATCACTTGTTCTATTATTACTAATGCAGTTGAGTTCTTTGTGGATTCTTATTGTTAAACCTTTGTCTGAGACATAACCTGCAAATATCTTCTCCCATTCCGAGGGATGTCTGCTTGCTTTTAATGTGTCCTTGGCTGTGCAGAAACTTTTTAGTTTGATAAGATCCAAATAATGTATTTTCTGTGTTGCTCCAATTGCAAAAGGGTCCTTCTCAGAAAATATTCACCGAGGCCAATTTCCTCAAGTGTGTTACCTGCACTTTCTTCTACTATTTTTGTAGTTTCATATCTTAAGATTAAATCTTAAATGCAGTGAGAGTCTATCTTAGTTGAGGGTGAAAAGGAGAGCACAGTTTCTGTCTTCTAAATGTCACCAGCCAGTTAACACAGCATGATTTGTTAAATAAGGAGTCTTTTCTTAAGGAATATCAAATGAGGGTAAGTAGCTGGGTTCATCTCTTAATTCTTTATTATGTTCCATTTATGTACACTTATGTGTTTGTGCCAGTACTGTGCTGTTATGATCACTATTATTTTTAGTATAGTTTGAAGTATGGTGGATTCCACCTGATTTGTTTTTATTTCTGAGTAATGTCTTGGCTATTCAATTTTTTTTCATATTATAAAGCAAAGTAGTATTTATTGAGGTCTTAAAAATATGACAGTGGTGCTATAATAGGGATTGCATTAAAATTGTATATTTCTTTTGGTAGTTTTTAACAATGGACTTTTTAACAATGTTGATTCTTCCCAGCCTTTACCATGGTAATTTTTCAATTTCTTATCATCTTCAGCTATTTATTTTCTTAGAGTTTCATAGTTCTGTTTATAGAGAACTTTTACATTCTTTTTAGGTATACTCCCAAATACTTAATCTTATTTGGCAATACTGTAAAAGGAACAAGGTCCTTGACTGTTTTTCCAGCATTACTACTGTTGGTGTATATAAAAGCTACCAATTTGTAAATATTGATTTTGTAACCTGAGATACTACTGTACTCCATGATCTCTTCTAATAGTTGTGTAGTTGAATCCCTGAGTTGTTCCTAAAATACAATCATATCATCTGTGATGATTGTAAGTTTGATCTCCTCTACCCCTATATGTATACAATTGACAGCTTTTACTTGACTGATTGCTATGGTTAAAACTTCCATGACACTGATAAAAAAATAAAAATAGAAACAATGCACAACCTTATCTTGTTTCTTTTTTTTTTTTGTAGAGACAGAATCTCACTTTATGGCCCTCGGTAGAGTGCCGTGGCCTCACACAGCTCACAGCAACCTCCAACTCCTGGGCTTAAGCGATTCTCTTGCCTCAGCCTCCCGAGTAGCTGGGACTACAGGCGCCCGCCACAACGCCCGGCTATCTTATCTTGTTTCTGATCTGTGTGAAAATGATTTCAATTTTACTTCATTCTATACAATATTGGCAATGTGTTTGCTATGGATGGCCTCTTTCAGTTTAAGGAATGTCCATTCTGTACCTATTTCTTTGCTTCATTAATTTTGTCTCTCTCTTGCTCTCCCCTTTTTTTTTATTTTTTTGTAGTAACAAAGTCTCATTTAATCACTCTTGGTATAGTGTGGTGGCATCCCATAGCTCACACCAACCTCTACATTTTAAAATAAGATAACTTTTCTTGCCTCAGCCTCCCAACTACCTGGAATTACAGACACATGCCAAACACCTGGCTATTTTCTTTGCTGTTGCTGCAATTTGGCCAGTTCTGTGTTTGAACCTGCCATCCTCGGTAAATGGGGCCAGTGCCCTACCCACTGAGACACAGGATGTGGCCTTTGCTTAGTTAATTATTGGAGGATCTATCCAAAACTGCCAAAGGGCTGTTAAAATATCCAACTATTATGATGCTGTAGGAAATCTAGTTGCTCATGTCTGTTGGAATCTCTCATAAATTTAGGGACATTCTGGTTGGAAGCATAAATGTTAATAATTGAAATCTCATCATGTTGTGTGTTACCCTTCCCAAAGATGATGTGCCCATCATAATATTTTCTTACTTCTGTTGGTTTCAAGTGTATTGTATCTGTGAATAAAAGTGCAACATATGTTTTAGTTTTTCCTGATTGCTAGTTGCCTGAATTATGGATGACCATCCCTTCACCCTGAGTCTTGATTTATTTTTTATGGTAAGATGAGATTCTCATACACAGCAGATATCTGCCTGAGTTTTTGTATCCAGTCAGGCAACTTCTACGTCTTCCAAGAAAAAGTTAAGAAATTCACAGTAATTGCAAATATTGACAAGTTGGTAATGTTTTGGGTTTTGATTTTGTTAGAATTCCAGTGGATATTTTTAATCCTTCCACCACTTCAGATGTTGTAATTTGATCAAATGTTCCTGCGTGAGTTTAGTTTGGTGGTAGAGGATTGTGCTGATCATTATGGAGGATGGGTCTGAGAATTTGTAGACAGTTGGTTTAGTTATGGAAAATTGGTCCAACATTTTAAGGCCATTAAAGTATTTAATTTCCCCATCATAAAGAAAACTCCGTTTTGCTGGACGATAAAACTAATTAGAGTTTCTGACCCCAGTGTAGAGCAACATTAGCCTGGTGGGAATCTGGGAGAGTTATTTCCTGGCCTGTTGGGCCTCACGAGTGGCAGGAGCCAGGTAGGAGGCCCCTGATTCTCTAGTTCCCTGCTCAGGTCCCGTGATTCTTGAAGCCAGTTGGAATGCCTTCCAGCTCCACTCTGGCTCCAGTGACTTGCAGACAGCAGTACTCCAGACCAAAGGCACCATCTGGAACAGAGGCAGCACTGACCTTATAGTGGTGGTGACTCCAACATCTCTCCCACTAGGCTCAGATTGAACTGCTACTGGATATCTACTGCATAGATGATGAGGACCTTTTGAATTTACCCACCAGATTGGGGTTTGTTTTAAGTGGAAAAATTGGTTTGGTTCTCTTCACCTGGGCTGATCACCAAGGATCCACCATGGTGGTATCCTTGTTGTGTTGTTGTGATAGTGTGGGATTCTCCTTTCCAATTGTCACCTGTGGTGGTGCAGTGGAGGTGCCTTGTTGCCTATATATCTGCACAGCTGAGGTTTCAGCCCAAAGTCACTCACTAGAATTGGGCAGAGATTAGCTGAATACTGGTAAGCACCATCTAACACCACCACACAAAGCAGATCCCCAGAGTTTCAGACTGTCGTTCTGAATCAGACTTTGTAAAGCTCTAAGGGAAAAGCTGAAATCACCAATCGTGGTTCTTTAGAAAGGGGCTGGTCAATTACAACTCTAAGTGCCCTGGATTCAATTGCACTTTGCCAGCTTCTCAGGCAAAGGGTGAAAAAAAAATCAGTAGGTGGAATTAGCAGAAGAACTCTGGCAACATGAATAATTAGAGCACATCAGCTCCCATAAGGAATGACGAAGGAGACAAAAAGAGAAGATCTCACTCATAAACAAATGGCTGAGATGTCAGAAATAAAATTCAGAATTTGGATCACTAATAAGACTAACATAATGGAGGCCAAAATTGAATTAGAAATTCAAGGATAAATTCAAAAGTTGTCTCAAAAATTCAATGAAATCAAAGACAAAATCACCAAAGTTTTTTGACACATTGAGGAAAGAACTTGCAGCCCTGAAAGATCTGAGAAATACAGTAGAATTCCTCAGTAACAGAATGTAGCTGGCATTAGAAAGGATCTCTGATACTGAAGATAAAGCTTTTCAATGCCACAATATGCTGAAAGAGGAATAGAAGTGGACAGCAAAAATGAATCATTCCCTGAGAGAATGATGGAACCACTCCGAAGAAGCAAACATTCACCTCCTAGGAATCACTGAAATAGAAGAGGATGGTCTGAAATTCACAGATACTCCACTCCAAGAGATAAGCGAGGAGAATTTTTAAAGCATGGCAAAAGATAGTGAAATTCAGACAGCAGACCTTTGCAGAACCCCAGCATGACTCAAGGCAAATAAAACATGTTCTAGACACATTGCAGTTATCTTCTCCAAATTTCATATGAAGGAGGAAATCTGGAAAGCAGGCAGATGTAAGAAAATCATATCCTACAAGAGGAACAATAGTAGAATAACTGCAGATCTTTTTGCTGAAACTTTTCAAGCCAGCAGATAATGGTCACCAACCTTCAATCTTCTAAAACAAAACAACTTTTAGCCCAGGATTCTGTATCCAGCTAAATGGAACTTCACTTGTGACAGAGATGTTAAATAATTTAGTGACAAACATGTTGAAAAAAATTGCCATAATCAAACCAGCTCTTCAGGAAATCTTCACCCCCATCCTCTGTAATGACCATCACAATGCTCTACCACAACAGTAACTTTATTCTGAAATTCTAGGCCAAAACCCACTTTCCACAGTGAAGTAAATATTCAAAATGTCCACGGGGCTTTTGAAAAACTTATCTCAAATATAATAACAGGTTTATCAATACTCTCAATTAATGTGAATGGCTTAAGATGTCCTCTTAAGAGGCACCTTCTGGCTGACTGAATAAAAATTTAGGGCAGATATATGTTGTATACAGAATTTTACATTACCTTCAAGGATAAATATACACTCAGGGCGAAGGGGTGGCCATATGCAGTCCAGGCCAATAGAAATCGGAAAAAGGCAGAGATGGAAGATTTATTTGCAAAACAATAGGCTTTAAGCCAACAAAAGAAATACAAGGATAGTAACTTCATATTTGCTAAGGGCAACAGTCATCATGTGAGTTGTCAATAGTGAACATTTCTGTGGCCAACCAGAATGCTACTCAATTTATTAAGGTGACCCGAACAGACATAAACAACCTAATATCTTCCAGCACCATAATAGTTGAAAATTTTGACACTTTTTTGGCAGTATAGAATAGATCTTCCAATAAAAAATTAAGTCAAGAAATTTTAAACTTAAACTTCACCATACAACTATTGAATTTAACAGACACTACAGAACATTTCATCCTAAATGAAGTGAATACACGTTCTTCTCATCAGATCATGGAACATCCTCCAAAAATTGGTAACATTTAGGTCACAAATCTAACTTCAGAAAATTTACACATATGGAAACTGTACCTTGTTTTTTATTGGATCATCACACAATAAAGGTTGAATTTGTCAATAACATGTATCTGCATACTCATACAAAGACATGAAAACTAAATAATCTTACGGTGAATGATAGCTGGGTCATAGATGAGCTGAAGAATGAAATTGCCACATTTTTGAAACAAAATAACAATGAAGACAAGAATTATCAGAAAATATGGGATATTTCAAAGGCAGTCCTGATAGGGAAATTTATAGCATTACAAGCCTTCCTCAGAGGAACTGAAAGAGAGGAAGTCAACAACTTAATGGGAAATCTAAAGTAATTGGAACAGTAATAACATTCCAGTCCCAAACCCAACAAAAGGAAAGAAATAACTGATATTACAGCACAATTTAAATTGAAAAAAAATGTATTATTCAAAACATCAATGAATGAAAAAGATGTTTTTTTCAAAAGGTTAATCAAATTGAAAACCTATCACCAACCTAACGAGAAGAAGAGTAAAATCCCTGATACCATCAATCAGAAATGATCAAGGGGAAATAACAACGACATCTCAAAAAATTTAAGAAATACTTAGTGAATACTCTAAAGGAACTTTATTTTTGAAGTCTTAAGGACAGGATGTTGGTATTTTAATAGGGATGGCATTGAATTGGGAGATTGCTCTGGGAAGTATAGACATTTTAACAATATTGATTCTTTCCAGCCATGAGCATGGTATGTTCTTCCATTTGTTAAAGTCCTCTGCTATTTCTTTTTTTAAGGTTTCATAACTTTTTTTATACAGTTGCTTCATCTTTTTTCTGAGGTATATTCCTAGGTATGTCATTTTCTTTGTGACTATGTTAAAAGGAGTTGTGTCTTTAATTAGACTTTCACTTTGGCTTTTACTGGAGTATACAAAGGTAACTGACTTGTGGACATTGATTTTTTTATGTCCCCACAAAAGACTGCATTTTTGATGATGTTCAAAAGTCTTGTGGTTGAGTATTTGGGGTTCTCTACGTATTAGAGCATATCATCAGCAATGACGGAGAGTTTGACCTCCTCTGCTCTCATTTGGATGCCCTTTATTTCTTTGCTTGCCTAATAGTACTGGCGAGAATTTCCAACAAGATGTTCAACACTAATGGTGACAGAAGACAACTTTGTCTGGTTCCAGATCTAAGTGGAAAAGCTTTCAGCTTAACTGCATTCAGTAAAAACATTAGATGTGAGTTTGTCATACATAGCTTTGATCAGTTTAGGAAATTTGCCACCTATGCCTAAACTCTTCTGTTTTCTAATTAGAAAAGGATGCTAGAGTTAATCAAATGTCTTTTTCTGCATCTATTGAGATGATATAGGCCTTTTTTGTTGTTGTTTCTGCTAATATTATGAATAACATTTATGAAATTATGTATATTAAACCGGCCTTGCATCCCTGAAATGAATCCTTATTGATCATGATGTATGACTTTTTCAATGATGAGACATAACTACTGGCTAGGATTTTGTTGAGAATTTGTGCATCTATACTCATTAGTGACATTGTTCTAAAGTTCTTTTTAGTTGGGTCTCTACCTGGTTTTGTTATCAGGGTGATATTTGCTTCATGGAACATGTTGGGGAAGATTATTTCCTCCTCAATTTCTTGGAATAATTTTTGCAGTACAGGCATATTCTTTTTTCTAGGTTTGATGAAATTATAGTGTGAAGCCATCCAGACCAGGGCTTTTTTTCCTATAGAGGTTTTTTTATTGTTGAAATTGGTCTGTTCAGGATATCTATTTCAGAACCATTAACACACCAAAAAAAAAATATATATATATATATATATACACCATGATAAAGTTGGTTTGATCCCAGGGTCTCAAGGTTAGTTAAACATTTGTATATGTGTATACACAAATATATTTATATATACATATAATTGTATATATGATACAATGCATAAACAAAACAAATTCCATATGATGCTCTCATTTGATGCAGAACATGGTTTTGATAATAATCAGCATTCTTTCCTGATCAGAACACTTTAGAAAATAAGTACAGGAGGAACTCTTCTCAATATCATAGAGGCTATCTATAGCAAACCCACACACAGCTAATATCATATTGAATGGAGTAAAATTCAAATCAGGAACCTGGCAAAGTTACCCATTGCCTACGCTACTTTGAACATTTAATGGAAGTCTCAGCTATCACCACCAGGCAAGAGAAAGCCAGCAAGAGTACCAAAGCAGATCAAAGAAGAGCAAACTTTATCTCTTCACAGATTATATGATTTTATATCTTGGAAACACCAGGGAATCAACTACAACACCCTTAGAAGTGATCAAGGAGTAGATCAACATCTCAGGTAAATGCCAGTGCTCAGAAATCAGTAGAACTTTCATATACCAATAATAATTTAGCCGAAAAATCAGTCAAGGACTGTAGTACCAAATAAAATTTAATATTTTCTTTCCTAAGGATGGGAAAGATATCTACAAAGACAACTGTGGAACTCTGAGGAAGAAATAGCCAAAGATACTAACAAATGGAAAAACACAACATTCTCATGGCTGGCAAGAATCAACATTGTTAAAATGTTTATACTACCCAAAGTAACATACAAATTTAATGCAATCCCCATGAAGCACTACTGTCATATTGCAAAAAAACTTGAAAAATATAATTCTTTATTTTATATAGAATCAGAAGAAACCTCGATAAGCCATGACATTATTCAAAAATAAAAACAAGGAGGTATCATTCTACCAGACTTCAGACTATACTAGAAGTCTATAGTGATCTCAACAGCATAGTACTGGCACAAAAACAGTGTGGTAGATGTATTAAACACAATAAGGAACCAAAAGACGAACCCATTGAACTTTAATAAGCCTATCAAAAACATTTACTGGGGGAAAGACTCCCTGTTTAACAAAAGTTGTTGGGTGAATTCACCGGCGACTTGTACAAGACTGAAACTGGACCCACACCTTTCACTCTTAACAAAAAATGAGTCTCACTGGATAAAACATTGAAACTTAAGCTGTGAAAGTATAAAGATTCTTGGAGTGAGTTTTCAGGAAACACTTGAAAAAATTTGTCTGGGAGAATCAACCCAACCAACACTCACACATGCTGGGGAATTGAAGTAACACCAAAAATACATTACTGGGATCTGTTCAAACTAAAAAGCTACTGCACAGACAAGAAGACAGTAAGTAAACTGGACAGTCAGCCCTCAGAATTGGAGAAGATATTTGCAGGTTATGTCACTGACAAAGATTTGATAACCAGAATCCACAGAGAATTCCAATGCATTAGGAAGAAAAAAACAAGTGACCACATTTCATTGTGGGCAAGATATTGGAATAGAAACTTCTATAAAGAAGACGGGATCAAAGCCTTCAGACACATGAAAAAAATATCATTATTCTTAATCATCAGATATGATAATACCACTTTGAGACACCATCTAACCTCACTAAGAGGAGCCCACATAACAAAATCCCAAAACCTGTAGACACTGGCTTGGATGTGGAGAAAAGGAAACACTTCTGAACTGCTGATGGGAATGGAAACTAATCTGTTCCTTTCAGAAAGAAATTTGGATATCACTTAGGGAGTTAAAAATAAACCTACCCTTCGATCCTACCATTCCTCTACTAGGTATATATCCAGAAGACCAAAAATCACTTTATAACAAAGATATTTTCACCAGAATATTACTGCAGCTCAATTCATGATTGCCAAGTCATGGAAAAAGCCCAGGTGCCCATCAATGCACAAATGGATTCATAAATTGAGTTAGATGTACACCATGAAATATTATGCAGCCTTTGAAAAGATGGAGACTTTACCTCTTTTATGTAAACATGGATGGAATGGGAATATATTCTTCTTAGTAAAGTATTTCAATGATGGAATAAAAGGTATCCGATGTACTCAGGTCTACCATGAAACCAATATATAAGCACCCATACTTCCATATGAAAGCTATATCACAACTACAGCCAAAGATGAAGGGGAAAGTAGGAGTTGGGGGGGGAAGTAAAGGGTAGAATGGGTGGAGGAAGTGTAATTGGTAGGACCACAACTATGGTGCATTTTAAAAGTTCATACAACAAATCTACGAAGCTCAGACTAAAAATGTCTTAACACAATAATTAATAATGTGCTGTGAAAGTTTCTTGGAAGTATTTCAAATTGTATATAAGAGGTAAAGTCTCCTCTTTCATGTTTTCATGGATGGAGCTGGAACATATTCTTCTTAGTAAAGAGTCTCAAGAATGGAAGAAAAAGTACCCAATGTACTCACCCTTAATATGAAACTAATGTAGGACCTTCACATGAAAGCTATAACCCAGTTACAACCTAAGAATAGGGAGAAGGGGGAAAGGGAGGGGAGGGAGGAGGGAGGTAGGTGGAGGGAGAAGGATTAATGGGATTACACCAGCGGTGCATCTTACAAGGGTATATGTGAATCCTAGTAAATGTAGAATGTAAAGGTCTTAGCAAAATAAGTAAGAAAATGCTATGAAAGCTATGTTAACTAGTGTGATGAAAATGTGTCAAACGATCTATGAACCAAGTGTATGTTACCCCATGATCATATTAATGTACACAGCTATGATTTAATAAAAATAAAAAAAGAAAAAAAAGAAAAAGAGAAAAAAAGAAAAATATCACATTGCACCTCACAACTCTCATTAATGTCAATAGCTAAGCTTTAATTTAAAAAATATGAATTAAAGAATAGAAAGTCAAATTTATTTAATCAATAACCAGAATAAAAATTAGGAAACACACACACATTAAAAACAAATGCAATGACTACCAAAAAAGAAAAGCCGTGGTCCATTACCACTAACAATGGCTTGTCTGTTCAAGTGAAAATAACCCACACACAGACTCATACACAGGTTCACTTACACACACACACACACACACACACACACACACAGAAGCACACAGGATGACAAGCATACATACAGGCAAAAAAGAAACCCAGTTCTTTTCAGCAATACAGTAATTGGGCTACAACCATAAAACTCAGAAATATTTTACAATGATTCCTTTTTTAATAACAAAGATGCCCACCATGGGTGTACAAATATATATTTTCTGTGGTTTTCTGTTCACTTATTTTTAAATATAACAAATGTTACTACACAAAACTGCTTTCTGTATTTTACAGCCCTTTATTTGCTTTGATGTATCTACCTTCCACCAACCAAAAGACTTTCAAGTTGTCAGATAGACGTGTGCCTCATTTTCTGCAAAATTAAAGTTCTAAACACTGGCCAGAAAATATCTTACTGCCATTTCAATACCAGGCAATAGTTACAGTGATGCCTAACCCACCATTTTCTGCAAAAAGCTGTGCAGTGTTGGTGTGGAAGACAAGGAAGTCACTGTTCATTAAGAATGTCTCATTTCTCTCCCAAATAGACCAAGGAGTTGTTTCCCAAGTTAATGGCAGTTGATCTCCATTGAGCTGAAGATGGTAAGTAAAAGTTTCCGTTTGCTGGCGCCTTCCTAGTATTCTTAGCATTGCGCAGAACCTCTCTTCACCGTGGCAGCTTTCCTGTTTATGCAAGACCACCATGAAGTGCAAGTGAAAGCAGGAGTGCATCGTCACCCAGTCAAAAGAACCACGAACATTATTAATGTTCCCAGCAAGGAAAATTGCAGTCTGTCCCACCAGTGCTGTAATGAAGTCATGCTGATCCATCATATGGGGCATCACAGCATCCAAATAGCCTTCCCTTTGACAGAGGTCACCAGGACACGGACAGGAATAAGGCCTGAAGTCACAGAAAACAGACCATTTTGTGGTCTGTTTTTCCGCAGGCGGCAGAGTTAGTCCACACCCAGACGAGATATATTTACATGTAAAAGTAAGCAAATTAGTGACTTTCTCCAGAGCCACATTGCGAATGGATCCTAATGGGGCCGAGTAAATTGGACAAGAAGCCAGCTTATGGCGATAGCTGATACAAACAAGATGACTACGCTGACACTGAAAGATGGGTGTTAACACGTACGCCAAGCAGAGTGGACACTTGAAAAGACTCCTCAATTCACTGCTGATGGAGTGGTGTCAGGCAGGGCAGGCTCGCTCCGTGGTGGTGGACTCTCAGAGGGACCAGCAGGCTGTGCCCTGTAAGGCCAACGGTTCTTTTCTGTGGGCCTAGAAGACTCTTGGAACCCGGTCCTGGCTCAAAAGCACTGAGTCTTTCACTCCTGCTGAAGCCTTGTCGCCCAGACCCAACAGACACTTTGGGTCGCTGCGGCTGGTGCTGGAGTGGGTTCCTTTCAATGGCATGGCTTCCACCTAACTGTCTCACTGTTGCAGGTATGGCCATTTGGCTCATCCTCGAGTCTGCAAACTGCTCCCTCCCGCTAAGCACCATGTGCTGTGGCCAAGGCCCCGAGGAAGGATGGACTTCACACCGGGATCCTGGGTGCTGTTTTTTTTTTTTTTTTTTGTAGAGACAGAGTCTCACTTTATGGCCCTTGGTAGAGTGCCGTGGCCTCACACGGCTCACAGCAACCTCCAACTCCTGGGCTTAAGCGATCCTCTTGCCTCAGCCTCCAGAGTAGCTGGGACTACAGGCGCCCGCCACAACGCCTGGCTATTTTTTGGTTGCAGTTTGGCCGGGGCCCGGTTTGAACCCACCACCCTCGGTATATGGGGTCAGCGCCTTACCGACTGAGCCACAGGCGCCGCCCCCCTGGCTGCTGTTTTATAGAAGAATTCTTTATCCAAATTCCACATGTGTCGTACATGATAGTCTCCTTAGACTATTTGCCTCTCTTGGTGCCAATTTTGGTAAATTGTGTTTCCCTAGAAAATTATCCATTGAATCTGTGTTCAAATATATTGGAGTAGAATGCTTCAAAATTTGTACTTAAAAGACTTGACATCTTCTTTGTTTTGAAGAATATGTCACCTTTGTCACTTTCGATTACAAGCATTTGTCTTCCATGTTTCTGATATCCACTCAAGTAAACCTGCCATTCCTCTTAAAAAATAAATAAATAAAGATATATTATATGCTTTGACATAAATTGTTTCTATTGTTTGAATTAGATCTTCAAATATATCACAGGGAATATTTAAGGTGGTATGAGATAAAGTAACACCATGAGAGTTACACAAAAATCTCATTGGAAGGCTGTGGCAGCCACTTCCAGGAGTAAATGCACTCCAAAATATTTGACACGAGAATAAGACAACCAGATAGAATAAGCACATAAGCAGCAAATAATGGCATTAGACAATGAGAATTGCATGTCTTGATTTGCAATTGCAAAGATGCAGTAATACAATTTTTAAGAATATAAGCTTACATTTAGACATAGATTAATACATGCTGGATTATTTGTATTTGTATACATATTATAGCAATGAATGTAAATATTCAACAATAAAAATGGTTAAATGTTATTTTTATGTAACTGCATGGTGGAAATTATTTGACACTGTTTAAATTATTGTTTAATGACTACTACAATATTTTCAGAAGATAACACATATGAAAAAGTCAAATTATAAATTCCATCAGCAGTGAGTTTAGAGGAGTGTACAAAGCTAGATTAGGTAATGATGTAGGTTCAGGTAAAACATGACGGTACCTGAAGTGTGAAGGTGGGAAGAAGTAAAAAAAAATAGGAATCTCAAAAAAGAGAAGATTCCAGCTGCTCGGGAGGCTGAGGCAAGAGAATCGCCTAAGGAGTTGGAGGTTGCTGTGAACTGTGTGACGCCACGGCACTCTACCGAGGGTGATAAAGTGAGACTCTGTCTCTACAAAAGAAAAAAAAAAAGAAGAAGAAAATTCATATGTGTTGGAAATAATTTTGATATGGCAAATTACAGAGGGCATGGTAAAAGATAAAGTTCATAGTTTCTAGTCTGTATTTGTACACAAAAGGTAAATCCACTCATTAAAATAGTGAAATTAGAAGAAGTTTCTGTGGTAAAGGGGAGTAGGTGTTCAGCTTTCAAATTATTAAGTTTGAAATGCTTTTCATGTATTCCACAAATGATACTGCCACCGCATTATAACTGCTGTATATCATGACATGTATGTTTTTTTTTTATTTTCTCATGATTTTTTTTTCTTTTGCAGTTATTCAATTTGTTCTTCATCATTGTAAGGTGTATGTGGTAGAATGTGGTACATGTTTGGATTTAAAAAAGACACCTATGCTAGGGATATAATTGTTTTCGTTAAGTATTAGCCATGTTGTAATTCTAACTACTGTTTTGAGAAAAACAACTTTTTAAAAAATATTAAATCATAGCTGTGTAAATTAATGTGATCATGGGGCACCATACACGGGTTTTATTAACAGTTTGACACATTTTCATCACACTGGTTAACATAGCCTTCCTGGCATTTTCTTAGTTATTGTGTTAAGACAATCATATTCTACATTTACTAAGTTTCACACGTACTCTTGTAAGATGCACCACAGGTGTAATCCCACCAATGACCCTCCCTCTGCACATCCTCACCCTCTCCTCCCTTCCTCACCCCCTTCCCTATATTCTTAGCTTATAACTGGGTTATAGCTCTCATATGAAAGACATAAATTAGTAGGACTGGGTACATTGGATACTTTTTCGTCCATTCTTGAGATACTTTACTAAGAAGAATATGTTCCAGCTCTATCCATGTAATAAACATGAAAGAGTTAAAGTCTTCATCTTTCTTTAAGGCTGCATAATATTCCATGGTGTACATATATCACAATTTATTAATCCATTCATGGATCGATGGGCACTTGATCTTTTAAAATCATATAGGTTTTCCCCTTTTCATTTATTTGAAAAGGTTACATTTTGTGACCACATATGTACATATATTGTATGTGAACCATTTTCTGTTTTTTATGTGTTATTTTTTACCATTTATGCTACCATTTATGCTTAAATTATTCTGCATTGCTTACCAGATAGAGTTCAAAGATTTCCAGCTTCATGTGATTTGTTTGCTTGGTTTTTTGGGTCCTTTTTGTTTTGACCCAGCTAGTCCGTAACTTATTGGTAATTTCTGAAATGCTTTTTTGGGGGTAATTTTTTCCTCTATTGCCTAAGATGTTGCCTCACCTATGTCCTTATATTACCAACTGTAAAGAATCATTTACATGTCTCAAATTAAGGGTTCTTTCCTCCAGGAACTAGAACATATCTTTAGTAGAAGAACTGTAGTTGTTTTTCCTTTGGTCTACTGCTGTCTTGTGAACAAGAACTATTTACTAAATAACTATCAAAATAAAATAAATTACTTTAGATCAATATGAGAAAAAATATTGCTGCTATGCATTATATAAGTAATTAGGTTTATAATTTGGAGGAGATTCCACATACTTTAAGCAGAACTTGAGACCATTAAAGAATTTGGAAAAAGAAAAATAGTACAATGTTAAATATATGTCACAAATAAATGAATTTAAAATAAATTCTGAAATAAACTCAACAGACTTTTCAGGTTTCTAGAGTGAGATGCGTATACTGAGATTAAACCTAGCTAGATCTGAGCCAAACTACAAACTTATAATAGTTCTGAAAATGTGCATATGATAGGTTTTTTTTTTTGTTGTTTTTTTTTTGTGTGTGTGTGTGTGTGTGTATGATGGGTGTGAAGTGATTGAGGTTCTGGTAGAAGAATTTTTGCCTTGGGGCAACTGTTTTTCAAAATTGAATTTCAAGATCTTTTCAAAGATCTCCCTCCTTTTCAAGATCAGGGCTTCTCTGCTATCCTGCTGCACCAGGACCAGAGAGCCCAGGCTTGAGCTTGTAAATAAACAACCTCTTGTTTTTGCATCAGACTTGGCCTCCAGGTGATTTATGTGGGGGATACAGCAACTTGGGCACAACATTTGGGGTCTTGTCTGGGATACCCCTCAAAATCATTGAGTACCCTCTCCTAAGGTGAGTGTGTGTGGGCCAACATTTGTCTTGTCCTGTTCCATGTTGGTTCCATTTGTTAAATCTGTAGTCAGGGTATGGAACCCTGACAGAGTAGAAGAGGGGATGCCCCATGGATGGGGGAGTGGGACATGGATTCTCCAGTTCTTGGTCAAGAAGGCTACGGAAAAGCAATCCTTCTGGTTGAGAGTCAAGGCTGGTAGCGACAGCCAGATGGGGTTACACCATCGTCTCATTATTAGTTTTGCCTGAAAATCCGCAAGGGCAGACTTCTGTCTTCTGGAGGAATCTTGAGTGTTATTTATTTTGTCTGTGTTTTATTATATTTGGAGGGCAACAAGGGACAGACACAGATGACCCCTCCCTCCCTAACTTTGACTCATTTCCAGGACTAGGACTTCAAAGGCAAAGTATGGCTTTAAGGCAGAAGTAAACTTGTGTTTTTTTGCTGGAATTAATGGCTGGCATGCCACATACAATGGCCACCAGAGGGCACTTTTCATTTCTCCATTATCTTTCAGGTCAAAGATATAGTCTATCCATCTGCGAATGGGCACCCAAACCAGATCCCCTATATTACTGCTTGGCAGGACCTCATGGATAACCCACCATTGTGGTTAAAACCCCTCCTTCCTCCATCAGGCAAGGAAATAGCTAAACTCCTAGCCTTAAAGGAGAAAAAGGAGAAGTCCCCTGAACTCACTGCCTTTTGTCCGATCTATAAAGGAGGAACTAATCCAGAAGTGTTCTTCCCCCCTCCCTATCAACCCTCACCTCGGGAGGCACCTGTTCCTCAGAGTCTTCCAGGAAGTGAAACCACTAAAGTCCGAGGTCCTGAGGGTAGCCACCAGAGCCCACCTAACCTGCCATAGAGACCTGCGTGATCTGACAGCAGACTCCACAGTTTTGCCTCTCTGTGCTACGGGACCCCCTGATGGAGCGAACTCCCCGAATGAGCCGTACCACTATTGGCCCTTCACCACAAGTGATCTCTATAACTGGAAAATGCAGAACCCTAACTTCTCTGAAAAACCTACTGCCTTGATTGACCTCTTAGACTCAATCCTTTTTCCTAGCCTACCTGGGATGATTGTCACCAATTGTTACAGGTTCTTTTCACCACTGAGGAACAGAATTGCATCTTAGCTGAGGCCAGGAAGGCTGTCGAGGACACAGACAAAAGTTCCCCAACAAGCAGGCTCTCATCAGAACCACTTTTCCTTTTACTCACCCCGATTGGGACTTTAATATGGGAACAGGTTAGGTAAGACTCCAAGTCTACCACTAGACTCTAATGAGGGTTCTCCTTAAAGTGGCTAGAAAGCTGAATAATTTGGCCAAGGTAGGTAATGTACAGCAGGAAAAGGCAGAATCTCTGGAAGCTTTCTTAAAAAGGATTATGGAGGCATTCCACATACACACACCCCAAGACCCTGAAGCTGAGAATAGAGCAGCAGTTGTCATGTTCTTTGTTAATCAGTAAGTTCCACCCATTAAGCACAATCTGCAGAGAATAGTTAGACTGGGCAAGAAGTCTTTGCAGGATCTCCTAGAAGTTGCTGAAAGATTCTACATCTGTGAGACCCCAGAAGAAAAGCAAATGAAGGCGGCTAAAGACAGACCCAGAAATTAGCTAGGATCCTTCTGGTCTCCACAGCCATGACCTATGATGAAAGAAACAGATGGCTGTGCCAACTGGTGGCAGGAGGTAAGGAGGGCTCATCAGGAGGGGAAAGATTCTGCCTCCAGAAAGACCAGTGCACCTATTATAAGGAACATGAACACTGGGCCTGGGAGTGCCCCCAAGAAACCACCTCCTAGACCTTCATGTCCTCGCTCAGTGCCAGTCTTGGAACTTAGTGGACTCGAAGGGTAGTGGGATTAGGGCTCACCACACCTCCCTGAGCCCCGGGTAACTCTCAGAGTGGAGGGGACCCCAATTAATTTCCTGGTAGACACCAGAGCCCAACATACAGTCATGACACAAGACCATGGGTCTATGGATGCCAGGAGATCATGGGTCCAGGGGGCCAAAGGCATCAAACAATATTCATGGACTACCCAATGAACCATGGACTTAGGTGTGGGCCCAGATATCCTATGCATTCATGCTTATCCCAGACTGCCCCTACCCTCTTCTTGGGCAAGACTTCCTAACTAAGGTAGGGGCTTATATCATTTTCAAAGATGAAGGACCCCTTGTCACAGACCAGTATGGGATTCCTATACAAATACTCAGCCTGCAACTTGAAGATAAGCATAGATTGCACCAGAAGCACCCCGAGGGCCTTCAGCCGACAGATGTCACTGTATGGCAGAAAACCTACCCACTTGTCTGGGCTGGGACTGGACCAGCAAGTCATTGTAGACCTCAAGCCAATGGCTGAACTTGTACGAGTAGAGCATTATCCCATGTCTCAAGAGGCCTGGTGGGGCATCATGCCTCACATCCAGAGGCTTTTTAAGAGTGTGATACTAGTGCCCCATCAATCTGCATGGAACACTCCCCTATTTCCTGTAAAAAAAAAACACTGACTAATGACTATAGACCAGTCCAGGACCTAAGAGAGGTCAACAAGCGGGTACTAGACATCCACCCCACTGTCCCAAACCCTTATACACTATTAAGTGCTCTCACCCCTGACTGAGTATGGTACACTGTCCTCGACTTAAAGATGCCTTCTTCAGCCTCCTCTAACTCCCCAGAGCCAGGCAATGTTCACCATTGAGTGGAACAATGAAGAGCAAGGGAACCATAGTCAACTTACCTGGACTCAGTGGCCACAAGGGTTTAAGAACTACCCCACCATCTTCAATGAAGCCTTACATGAGGACCAGAGTGAATACCAGCAGCAGCACCCTCACCTGACTCTTTTATAGTATGTAGATAACATTCTGATTGTAGCCAAGGGAGAAGCAGAATGCCACGAAGGAACCCATAAATTTCTGACTGCACTAGGAGCTCTGGGGTTATGAGATTCTGCCAAGAAGGCTCAGATTTGTCAACAAACTGTGAGTTATCTTGGGTACATCCTTAAAGATGGGCAGTGGTGGCTGTCGCAGGCAAGAAAAGAAACCATTCTGAAAATCCCCCACCCTGACCACACAGTGAGGAGTGCAGGAGTTCCTTGGTCAGCCAGGTTCTTCGGTCTGTGGATTCTGGTGTTTGAAGAGATAGCAAAGCCCCTCTATGAAGCCATCTAAGACAGCCTGCCTTTCCAGTGGAGTGCAGAACAAAAAAGAGCCTTCCAGGCCCTGAAACGAGATTTGCTCTTGACCCCGGACCTAGGATTCCCAGATATTACCAAGCCCTTTCATCTGTATGTAGATGAGCACAAAGGCATAGCAAAATGTTTGCTTGCTCAATTGCTTAGTAACTGGACCCAGCCGGTCGCCTACTTGTCAAAAAACCTAGACCCTGTAGTGACAGGCTTGCCCCCATCCCTACACATCATTGTAGCTACTGAATTACTAGTTAAAGATGCAGATATATTAACATTAGGACAAGAACTGTTGATCAGGACCCCTCACACCACTGAGGGAGACCTCAAACAGCCACTGAATCGGTGGATTAATAATGTCCCACTGGCCCATTACCAGGGCCCTCTTCTGAACCACCCACAAATCCAATTCCTACCAAAGACCTCTCTCAATCCGGCACCCTTACTGCCTAATCTGAACCTAGACACCCCCCTCCATGACTGTGTAGACATCCTAGCCCAGGATCACAGCACATGCCAGGACCTTATGGACCAGCCCCTCTGACACAAAGGCCACCTGGTACACAGATGGGAGAAGCTTCATAAAAGATGGATGCAGGTACAAAGGAGTGGCAGTAGTGTCTGAGACTGAGACTGTATTGGCAGAGCCCCACCCACCTGGGACATCAGCTCGAAAGGCTGAGCCCATAGCTCTAACACAAGCCATGACTCTGGGGAAAGGCCTAAGACTTAACATCTATACCGATAGCTAATATGCCTTTGCCACTGCCCACATACACTGGGCAATTTACCATGAAAGAGAACTCCTTACAGCAGAAGGAAAGACTAATAAAAATTAAATACTCAACCTCCTAAAGGTCTTATGGCTTCCCCAGAAACTAGCCATCATCCATTGCTCTGGCCATCAGTGAGGCGACTCCCCTGTAGCCAGAGGCAACAGACAGGCTGACCAGGTCACCAGGACTATAGCCACTTGGACCATCCAAGAGCTTCCTATTACTACATTGCCAGACCCTGGACCCCCAACACTTCCACAATCCCTGGAGTATACTCCGGAGGACCTAGAATGGATAAAGCAGATCTCATAAGCCCATTCCCCTGAGAAGTACAATGGATGATAAATCACTTGTGATGGCAAAGCACTTGTGTTAACAAAACTGGACAGAAAATACTCCGTAGAATCCATTAATCCACCCACCTAGGGTCACGCAAAATGAAAAACTTGCCGCACCATGCCAAAATCAAAACAAAACCAGAATAATATTGACGAAGTTGTAGCTTCATGCAAAGTATGTATTGTGACTAACAGTGTATCTAGCTCTCACAATCCAGGGTCCAGAAAGCATGGGACAGAGCCAGGTACGTACTGGGAACTGGACATTACTGAAGTTAAGCCAGGTAAATATGGACACAAATATCTCCTTGTTTTTGTAGATACATTCTCAGGATGCATTTTTGACCAGAAATGAGACTGAGCACGTAGTAGCAAAGAAAATACTAGAAGATATAGTGCCAAGCTTTGGAATTCCTAATCAGATAGGATCAGATAATGGCCCAGCCTTTACTTTGCAAGTAGTTCAGAGTCTAGCAGAAGCCCAATACCAACATCTATGAAATCAAACCCTCCCCTGGAATAGGACTGCATATACAATTTCCACCAACAATTCCTGGTGGGCTTGCTCAACAAGGCTCACTCTGTGTTTAAAGGGGCAGTCCTTGATTTAACCTGGAGCTTTTGTGTCTTAGTGCAGCTCATCCCCAAGCTAATAAATCACTCAGAAGAGGACTTATATCAGGCATACAAGTCAGCTGCAGGCACACTTACAAGAACCAAGAGAGAATCAGTCACAGCAAAAACTCTAGCCATGCTTATGGGACTAAGTATAGAAGGAGCAGGCACAGGAATCTCCTTCTTAGTCCTACAAGACAAGAACTACAGAGCTCTCCATGCTGCAATAGACTTAGACATAGAAAGAATAGAAAACTCCATTTCACACCCTCAAGAGTCCCTATGTTCCCACTCTGAAGTAGTACTCAGAAATAGGTGGGGGCAAGACTAATTGTTCTTCAGCAAAATGGATTATGTGTAACCCTAAGAGAAGAATGTTGTTTTTATACTGACAACTCAGGTGTAATCAAACAGTCATGGAGTTAGTGAGAGAAGTTCTCCTCAAAAGAAAAGTTGAGCGAGAACAGTCTCAGAGCTGGCATAAATCTTTGTGAAGCAAGTCACCCTGGCTCACAACTTTAATTTCAACCATAACGAGCCCACTTGTAATCCTGCTATTGAGTTTTTCGGGCCCTGCATAATTAATAAATTACTGGCTTTTATCTGAGCTAGAATTAATACTATTCAATTAATGGTCATAAGGGCACAATATACACCCCTCAACGCTGAACGTACCAGCAATGGCATAGAGGTAGGGCTCGTAAAAAAGCATTGAAGACCCATGATTGGATCTTCTAGGCACAAGAAAAGGGAGGAATGTAAGGACCAATTTAACTCCATTTTGTTAAAACTAACTTCATCTTGTCCCTCAGTCTTCAATTTGCAGCTGCATACCAAAGGCATTAGGCAACCTGCTTCCTCCCTGCCCCCTGTCCTTGCCCCATGATCCATGACCTTGCACAACATTTTTGCTTTGTAGAATGTGTTGAGTAGTATTACTTCTTTTTCTATATTTTAGAAGAGGTTTAGTAATATAGTTACTAGTTTTTCTTTAAAGGTTTGGTAGAATTCTGACGTAAAGACATTTTGTCCTGGGCTTTTATTTTTAGGAAGATGATTTTGTATAATTGGTTCTATTTCAGAACTTGATATAGGACTGTTCAACATTTCCACTTTGTTCTGGTGAAGTTTTGGTTGGTGGCGTACTTCTGAGTATTGGTCGACTTCTTTAAATTTTCATATTTCTGTGAGTAAAGTTTCTTGTAATATTTGTCAAGGAATTTTTGAATTTCTGAGGGGTTTGTTGTTACTTCATCTTTACCATTTCTGATTGATGAAATTAGAGATTTTACTCTTATTTTTCCTTTTAGGTATGCCAAAGGTTTATCTATTTTATTGACCTTTTCAGAAAACCAACTTTTGGATTTATTGATCTGTTGTATAATTTGTTTGTTTTCAATTTCATTTTATTCTGCTCTGATTTTGGTTATTTCTTTTTTTTGCTGGGTTTTTGGTGTAGGAATGTTCTTACTTCTCTAGTTGCTTGAGATATCCCATTAAGTTATTAACTTCCTCTCTTTTCGTTTTCTTGAAGAAGGCTTGCAGTGCTTTAAATTTCCCTCTTAGAATTGCATTTGCGGGATCCAGATGTTCTGATAATTTGTGCCTTAATTGTTCTTTTTTTCCAAATATTTGGTGATTTCCTTCTTAATCTCATCAATAACCCTCTATTCTTCAGCATAAGATTATTTAGCTTCCATGTTCTTAAATGGGTATGCAGATTCCTCTTGTTATTAAGTTCAACTTTTATTCCATGATGCTCTGAGAAGATGCAAGGTATAATTTCTATTTTTATTTTTTTAATTTGCTGAGGTTAGATTTGTGGCTCAGAATGTGTTCAATTTTGGACTATGTTCTGTGGGCTGATGAGAGAATGTGTATTTAGTTGGTTGGAATGAAATGTTCTGTAGATGTCTGTTATGTCCAAGTATTGAATTGTTATGTTTAAATCTAAGATTTCTTTGCATCGCTTTTTTTTGGAGTATCTATCCAGCACTGCAAAATGGGTGTTAAAATCTCCAATTAGTATAGAACTGGATGAAATCAAGATGCTCATCTCTGTTAGATTTATTCTTATAAATTGAGGTGCATTCTTGTTGGGTGCCTATATATTAATACTTGAAATCTCATCATATTGAGTATTTCACAAATATGAAGTGTCCATCCTTTTCCTTCCTTATTTTGGTTGGTTTAAAGTGTATTGTATCTGTGAATAGAATTTCAACGCCTGCTTTTTCCACTTTCCATTTGCCTGGCTTATAGATGACCATCCCTGCTCCTGAGTCTATATTTGTCTTTTAATGTAAGATGAGATTCTTGTATGCAGTAGATATTTGCCTTCAGTTTTTGTATTCAGTCAGCCAATATATGCCTCTTTAGAGGACAATTTAAATCATTCACTTTAGTTGAGAATATTGATAAGCCTTTGGAGAGTCCAGTGGACATTTTTAATCATTCGGTGACTGTGGAAGTTGGAATTTGAGCAAAATTTTCTGGGCAGGTTTACTTTTGTGGTGCAGGATTATCTCAGATCTTTGAGGGCTTCAACTTCTTGTCTCAATGTGTCAAAATCTTTGGTCATTTGGTCTTTGAATTCTTTGAATTCTTGAGACATTTTTGGGTTACTGCTTGGAATTCTAATTCAATCTTATTTGCTATTCAGATTCTGAATTCAATTTTTGACATCTCATCTATTTGTTTGTGCATGGGATCTTGTGTTGTGTCTGTCCCATTGATCCTGGGGAGAGTTGATCTACTCTGATTATTCATATTTTCAGAATTTTTCTGTTGATTTTGTCTCATGATTGTTTTTCACCTTTGCCTTTTGCCATCCTGGGAGTTGGGGAGGTGTCTCTCCAAAATTAGACCCCAACAGGATCACTCTATTGTTGCTGAATCTTTGTAGAAAGTGACCCTGTGTAGTTCCTCTGGGGCTGACCCAGCTAGAGAGTTCTGATTGTGGGACCAGCTACAGAGGGTGACACCCCTGAGTACAGCACCAGTTCTGGGGGTGGTGCATATTGTTCTTTGAGTGCCTGGAACCCAGTGACTTTGACAAAGTTGACCCAAGGCTCCAGCAGTCTCTGGCCAGAAAAAGGGCTTCACAAAGAGTCAAGAAAGGCTCTGGAGGGCACAGGACTACCAGAGTCTGTGGCCAGATACGAGGGTGGTGTGAAGGCAGGGAGGGTGCAAGAGGTTGGATACGGGGTTGTGTGGCTCCTGGAGTTACTGGTCAGTATGTGGGGAGGCCTGGCGTGTGGGGTAGCAGTTCCCAGCATAGCTCTTGCCAGGGTCTGTGCAGCCTCGGCTTTTCTGGAGGTCTGGTAGGATGCTGATTGCGGGTTGCAGCACAGCTCTTCTGGAAATCCGGGAGGGTTCCATTTGTGGGTCGTGGCAAAGCTCTTACTTGGGTGTGGGAGGGTGCCAATTGTGGGTCTCAGTGCAGATCTTCTGGAGTTGGGAGGGTGCAAAGTGCAGGTCCAGCGCAGCTCTTCCAGAGATTGGATGGTGCCAATGATGTGTCCACCGCAGCTCTTCCAAAGGTCCAGGAGGGTGCCGATTGCTGGTCCTGGTACAGCTTTTCCAGATCATGGGTGCAGGGTGCAGATCATGGTTCCCGGGTCAGCGCTTCTGGAGGTGGGAAGGTGTCAATCCCTGGTCCAGCGCCCCTCTTCCGAAGGTCTGGAAGGATGCTGATCGTGGGTCCAAGTACAGCTCTTCCAGAGGGTGGAGAGTGACGATAACAGTTCCCGGGGCAGCTTTTCCGGAGGTGGGAGGGTCTATTTTTGTATTTTGTATAAAGGTTTAAAAATTTCTGGAGGCTGGAACTGTTAAGATTAGCGTGAGGTAAGGTTGGGTTTCGTTGAGGGCCCTTTTCTGGGTTGTAGACCACTGACGTCTCCCTGTGTTTTTGTGGAAAGATTCTCTTGGGATTCTTAAATCTGGCAATATTTCCTTGTCCCAATCATTCGGATGCCATGAACCAGACATCTCTGAAAATCCCCTTCTCATGAAATCAAGTGGCAATATCTTAACAAAGCATTTCCAAACCCTCAGGTCTTGACTCACTGATCCTCACAATAGAAGCCACAATAAATATCCTCCTTCATGTAGTCCCCTATTCCATCATCCTACTCACCTCTCTCCCTATTTTTGCTCTTGGAAGATGTGCCTAGCAAATTTTATTTCTTTCTTTCTATCATGTATTATTTTTCTTGAGACAGGATTTCACTTTATTGCCCAGTCTAAAGTTTCATGGTCTCAGCCTAATACACAGTGATATTCAAATCTTTGATTAATGGGAACCTCTTTCTTCAGCCTCTGGAGTAGCTGTAACTACATGAACGTCCCACAAGGCTTAGCTACTTTTTCTATTTCAGCAGGAACTGGGCAGGAGAGGGTGTTTTCTGTTGCTCAGCCTTATCTCCAACACCTGAGCTCAGGGGATCAGTTCACCTTATCCTCCAAGGTCACCCAAACATTATAGTCATGCTTGCCAATAATCATTGAGCTCTACTTAAGAAATGACCATGTCTGGTGCTTTGATGAGTTTCTAGTCTGTAGGCCCTGGTGATTATGTCAGAACTGTTTGGCATATGCATGGTGGAAGATATTGCAACAATTAGGCATGCATTGTTTTTTGCTTATCTGATTTTGTTAATGTTTGTGTACTGAATGTGTAGCCCAACTTTTCCACTTCCAATGTGGCCAAGAAGCCAAAAGTTTAGACACACCTGGCATGGAGATGAGGAATATTTGAACTTCCAATATAGGCTGATAGTTACCTTGATCATCATAAATAACTGCACATATGAAGTATACTACTGGACAATTTTATAACTAAATTTTGAAAGAGGAGTTTGACTGAGACCCTTACCATCCAAAAGAAGCCTATTCTAGCAAAATAATTAAAATCTCACAAAAAGTATAACTGAGAATTCTGTGATGTACCTATTAGGTCTGAGAAATCACTGTCTGATCCTTGTTCTTGGGTTCATGCTGTATAACATCCCAGGGAAGCACTAGTTGTAAACCACACACTTCCAGTTGCTTAAAAATACATGAATTGAAAAAGAAACTAAGGATTGTTGAATCACTTGGCCAAAGACACACACAAAAAAATGAGGAAGCAGGAATTCAGTTCAGAGAAAAGAATGCCACTCTTTTGTAAAATTTTAGACCCAGCATGATACCTGGAGAATCACTACACATACTTAGAAGGATAAGTTTAAACTTGAAAATTGTAACCCATTGTAACACACATTGTGATGTCATCCACGTTGACCATGTAGTGACTTCATCCTTTAATGTCCTGGGATACAGGCATCTGGTCAAAGATACTAATTAGCCTTTGTTGCTTACTTCAGCTGCTGTCCCTCAAGTGTTTGAACCAGGACACTGCTTAGCCCTTTATCCAAAGACAGAGAAGTTATATCCCATTTGTGCGGTATTGATTCTATTTACGGTTGAGATCCCCGGCACTAGGCTGAGAGAATTGAGATTTTTGGAGAATACTGTGAAGCAAGATGCATTACAGACTACAAAACTGCATAGAATAACTTAAGGAATAACTTAGGACACTTTTTTTTTTTTTTTTGAGACAGAGCCTCAAGCGGTCACCCTGGGTAATGTGCCATGATGTAACAACTCACATCAACTTGCAGCTGGACTACAGGTTCCTGCCAGAATTCCAGGCTTTATTTTTGGCAGTTTTGCCTTGGCCATATTTGAAACCTCTACCCTCATTATGTGGCACCCATGCCCTATCATTTTGCCACAGGCATCTTCCATGGGATATTACCAGTACCTGTTTAACACCTACCCCAAAACTTTCATTTTAGAGAAGCTTACAAATTACTTATCACTGAATACACTATCAATATGGTCATAGTTTCACAGGTTTTAAACATGTCTAATTAGCTGAAATCATGAAGATAATTTTTATCTTTTTATATGATGATATTGTTTGCTGGTTGATTTGTTGTACATGGGTGTGTGTATGGAGATCTTTGAGATATGGTTTCCGTATGGGCCCAGTCTAGTCTGTCATGCCCTCAGCCTAGATAATAACAACCTCAAACTCCAGAAATCAGGCAATTCACCTGCCTAAGACTGCCCTGTGACTAGGATTGTAGATGTCTATCGCAATGTCTAGATAATTTTTCACTTATTACTAGAGACAGGGTCTGTCTCTTGCTCAGTTCCTTCTCAACACCCCCTTTTTCAAGAACTCTACTCATCTCATACTGCCAGAGAGCTAAGATTATAGATGTGAACCACCAAGTTTTGTCATTTTCTTTTTCTTTGTTAACCTCCCTATCTCCCTCTTCTCCTCCCTCACTTTATCCTTCATTCCTCCAAATATCTTTCTCTCATCTGCTTGCTCTCTCGACTTTTTTTATTTCTTCCTCACTTTCTGTCCTCTTTCTCTTTTACAACTTCAGGGAAACTTCTGTAGCAACAAAGAAAGAAACAATACAAGTGATTACTGAATGTGTAGTCTTAAACTCTATACTTAAAATAGGTGAATTGTGTAGTGTGTGAATTATAACTGTATAGAATGTTATTTTTTTTTAATTAATGGGCTGTTATCTGTGAGGAAAATAGATGAAAACCTTCACCAAAATGTTAGCATAGATGAGTTTCATAGGTCACAACTATTATTCAGGCAATTTCCAAGGCTGAGGAAGAAAGTTCCCTGTTACCTAAGGGGTTTCAGACCAGACTGAGTAACATACTGAGACCAAAGTGGTCCAAGAAATGAGTGCAAAATTTCCACAGCAGTGTTGTCCTGGGCCTGTACTATCTGCTATGAGAAGGATAAAGTCTGGCGGATCATTTCAGACAAGTTCCTTCCATTTCTTTGATCTATGATGGTATCAATGTGTTATCTTTTTGTAAAGACAAATTCTCATTGCATCACATTCCTATGAGTGCTAGGGTATATCACAGATCATAGAAACATACATCTCATAAGCTTAGGCAATACTCTTGATTCAGACTCTCAAGTAGCTGAGACTACAGGTGCCTGCCACAATATTTGGCTATATTCTTGTTGTAGGTTGGCTAAGATCAGGTTTGAACCTGACACATTCGATATGTAGGGCAGTATCCGTACCCACTGAGTCACAGACACCACCAAACCAAGGTATTTTTCTGGGGCAAAGGGGGAAATGCAGTGTTAAATGTATAAGAGATATACTGTTTAGTTGCAGAAAAAGTCTGGTAGCATAAAAAAAAATTATACATGTATTCCTAATGGGCTTGTTAGTCTATCTCAATATGGTAAATGAACTAATACAACACACTACATTAATAGCATCAGTAAGAGAAACATATGGTGACCTAATCAGACACAGAAAATAGTTTTGACAGAAGCAACATATCTTGTTAATAAAATATTTTTAAAAACTTAGATTAGAAAGTAACATCTTCAGGACTACTAATGAGATTTAGAGATGATTGGATACATATAACATGGTATATTCACAGGATGGAATATTTTTGAACAGTCAAAAGGAACGAAGTGCACATTTATATTACAATAGGAATGAACCTTAAAATTCTGATGATAAGAGAAAACCAAGTTAGGAGGCAGGACAGCTGCCTGGAGACAACTTTCCACAGAGACACCAATCCAGAATGAGAGTTAAAGGACAGAAGTTTATCAAATAACTGATGGTTTGGAGTTGAGCCAAGAAAGAAGATTAAAGAGGACAAATTTTTTCTGCTAAGGTGAGCTGCAACCCCAAGGAAACAAACAATAGGTTCAAAATCCATTGCCAAGTAGCTGGGATCCCCTCCCCTATGAGAATGACTTGAAGTATACTTTATAAAAACAAGTGAGTGGAGTTCATATCTCTTTCTAATTTGTTACACAAGAGAGAATCTTTAAAATCCAGAACTCCTTCACCAGAGAGGATACACAAGTGTGCCATGGTACTCTCTCACCAGGCATTAAACTGAACATAGACTGTACCCACAATTCTGAACTCCCAGCCATCCACTCCACTCTGACCCCAAGGTCTAGAATATTGTCTCCTGTGAAGTCCAGACTTTTGGGCATTTTTTATAGAGGTGTGGATAAGGCTTTGGCTGTTTAGGATCTGTGCTGGTTCTGTGGCATGGGAGTGTAACAGGAACTGTTGAGTGAGAGAGTCATATGGGATAGGTAAAAGTGGTTCCTTCTCATACAGTGCAAGAGCAGGAGTGGTGGGAAAAATAGGGCTCACACTATTTTGGAGAGACACTTACCCCACTCTTAACAACCAGAGGAACCCAGGCCTCTATTCCAGTGGCAGACACTGGCAGAAAAAAAACATGGGATAGAAACAGAGGCCTCATGAGCAAAGGGTATGCCAAACTGGTATCTTCCCAAACTGGGTTCTGTGGGGACAGAGAATAGAATCAGAGTGAATCAAAGGGGCATACCTTCAGAGTGAAAGTGACTCAGAATTGCTGCTTTTGAGAGCCCCAAATGCAACCTACTCCCAGGAAAGCATAGTGGGGACAAAAGCAACTGTGAGAATAGCACCAGCAAAGGGAAAGGTAAATTCTGAGTACTGTTTGTGCACACTAACTGTGCCTGCCAATATACAGCATGCAGCAGAGCATGAGACACCAGTCCTGGGAGTATCGGCACAGTGGAACAAGACAGGGCAGGGCTGATGCACATTTTCTGTGAACTCAAACAGCACCTGGCCAACAGGGGATATATCTGGGATAGTAACTTCAAATCTTCTAAAATATAAGTGGAAACAACACTAATCTGGGGCAGGCTTGAACTGAGTGAAAATCCCTAACTTCCTTTAAGCACCGAGGTTATCAGGTTTTAGTTCCCACTGCCACATACTGGCAGAGTGCAGCAGCCTGGCCAAGGAGACATAGATCTCCCTGAGACTCAGTCAGCCGCAAATCTCTGGAACATCTGCTCATTGGAGAAAAATGGGTCATAGCCCTGTGGCATTACAAGTGACTGCTTGTACACAGGTACAAGATGGGGAAGGAGGCACCAAGCATCCCAAATGATTAATTTTCGTGGTGAGACCTTCTAACTCCAAAGATCACAGGAAACATTCATACACCTGTCAGGAGATGCCTGATATCTAGTTGCTATTGACTTTTTGAATTCTCCAACTTAAGACTGTATGCTGATTTTGACAATTGATTTGGAATTCTGGACCTAGGCAAATCACCCGTGGACCATCTAAGTATGTATCCTGGTTTGTTGTTTTGGAAGGTTTGATTGTCCTTTTCCAGTTGTTGCCTTTGCCAGGCCTGATGTCTTATTTGCTGGCATTTTTCCACAGCTGAGACTTCAACCAAGAGTTGATGATTCACTAAGATTAGACATAGATCAGACAAAAACAAAACAGAGCCACCTAGGCCAAACACATCAAGCAAGTCCCCTCTGTCTCAAGTAGTACAGTACAGATCCTTTGCAAAGCTATAGAGGAAAAGCTGCAGTTACCAGTCCAAGCTCCTAACCAAAAGTCTGTTTAATCATTACTCCAGGAGCCCCCAACCCATTTTCAACTTTTCTACTCATCTAGCCAAATTGTGAAATATAATCATGGTGGTGGAATCAGTGGTAAAAATCTGGCAAAATGAATCATCAGAGTAGATCAACTATCCCAAGGAACAAGGTGGACACACAAGAAGATCCCATTCATAAACAAATGACTGAGATGTCAGAAATTTAATTCAGAATTAGAATGGCAAATAAGATTAAGAAAATGAAAGTAAAGTTGGAATTGAAATTCAAGGAACACTTCAAAAGTTGTCTCAAGAATTCAATGAACTCAAAGACAAAGTCACCAAAGACTTTGACACATAGAGCCATGAACTTGCAGTCCTCAAAGGTCTAAGAAATACAGTGGAATCAGTATGAAAACAGTATATTCAGAAGCAGAATGAAGCAGGCAGATGAAAGCATCTCTGACATTGAACATAAAGCTACTCTTACAAATGCTCAAAAAAAAAAAAAAGAGAGAGAGAGAGAGAGAGAGAGAAGTGGAGAGCAAAAACGGATCACTCTTTGAGATCTCTGGGACAATTCAAAGAAAACTAATGTTCACCTTATGGGAATTCCTGAAGCCAAAGAGGATGCTTTGAAAGGCCTAGATGCTACAGTAAAGAGAAAATGATGAAGAACTTCCCCACAATGGCAAGAGATACCAAAATTTAGACAGCAGTTTCAGAACCCCAGCATGATTCAATTCAAATAAAGCATCTCTAAGACATATAATAATCAACCTTGCCAAAGTTAATATGAAAGAGAAAATTCTGCAAGCAACCAGACATAAAAAAAGCACAAGTGAAATAGTATTAGAATGACTGTCAATCTCTCTGCTGAAACTTTTCAAGCTAGAAGAGGGTGGTCATTGACCTTTAATCTCTTAAAATAAATGGACATTCAATGCAGAATTCTGTATCCAGCTAAATTGAGTTTCATTTATGATAAGAAAATAAATACTTCAAAGACACTCACATTAAAGAAATTTGCCACCACTAAACCAGCTCTCCAGGATATTCTCAAACCTATCCTCCATAAAGACCAGCATCATTTTATACCACCAAAGTAAACTGACTCAGAAACTTTTACTAAAAATACAACTTCTTCTGTGTAAAAAAGGATTAAAGTTATTCACTAGAATTTCAAAAAAATAAATACCCAAAATAGTACCAGACTTGTCAATATTCTCAGTAAATGTGAATGACTTAAATTGTCCTCTGAAGAGGCACAGTTTGCCTGACTAAATACAAAAAATCAGGCCAGTTATCTGGTGCATATAAGAATCTCATCTTCCCTTGAAAGATAAATAATGACTCAGGGTGAAGGGAAGGTCATTTATAATTCAGGCAAATGGCAATCATATAAAAGAAAGTATTGCAATTTTATTCACAGATAAAGTAGGCTTTAAACCAATAAAAGTAAGGAAAGATGAAAGTGGGGAGTTCATATTTGTAAAGGATAACATGATGAGATTTCAATTATTAAAATTTATCCTGCCAATCAGAATGCAACTCAATTTATAAGAAAAACTCTAACAGACCTGGGCAACTTTATTTCCTCCAGCACCATAATACATGGATATTTGAACAACCCATTGGCAGTGTTGGATAGATCCTCAAATAAGAAACTAAGCAAATGGAGGAGCTTGTGGCTCACTGGGTATGGCACCGGCACCATATACCAATGGTGAATGGTTCAAACATGGCCCTGGTCAAATTGTAACAACAACAAAAATAGCTGGTGGTTGTGGCTGGCATCTATAGTACCAGCTACTTGGGAGGCTGAGGCAAGAGAATCACCTAAGCCCAGGAGTTGAAAATTGTGCACTGTGTAAAAACCATGGCACTCTACCAATGTTATACTCTGTCTCTACAAAAAATAAATAAATAAACAAATAATACATAAAGAAATAAAGAAACAAAAAAGGAAAAGAAAAATATGAACAAAGCAAAGAAATATGTACAGAATTGACATTTCTTAAACTGCTAGAGGCTATCCACAGCAAACCCACTGCCAATATTATATAGAATTGAGTTAAATCGAAACCATTTCCACTCAGATCAGGAACATGTCAAGGTTTCCCATTGTCTCTGCTCGTTCTTAACATTATAAGGTATGTATTACTCATGACAATCAGGAAATAAAAAGTGATCAAGTGTGTTCATACATGGTTAGAGGAGATCAAAACTGTACTTTTCGCAGATTTATGATTGTATATCTGGATCAACACAGGGATTCAAATACAAAACTCTGAGAAATGATCAAGGAATACAGCAGGGTCTTGGGTTACAAAATCAATACTCACAAACCTGCAGCCTTTGTATACGCTAACAATAATCAAGCTGCAAAAAAGTCAAGGACTCTATTTCTTTCACAGTAGTTCCAAAAAAGATAAAATGTTTGGGAGTTTACCTAAGGATGTGAAAGATCTCTATAAAGAGAACTATGAATATCTAAGAAAATAAATAGCTGAAGATATTAAGAAATGGAAAAACAGACTATGGGAAGAATCATCATTGTTAAAATGTCCGTACAACCCAATGCAATACACAATTTTAATGCAGTCTCTATTATAGCACCACTGTCATACTTAAAGACCTGAAAAAAAAAAAAGAAGAAAGAAACCAACTTCCTTTTATATTGAATTATAAAAAACTTGACTAGCAAAGATATTGCTCTGAAATAAAAACAAAGAGGGAAGAATCACCCTACAAGAACTCAGACTACACTATACATTGGTAGTGTAGTAATCAAAACAGCATAGTACTGGAACAAAACCAGAGAGGTAGATATATGAAACAGAATAGAGCACCAAGAGACAAACCCAGCTACTTACCATAATTTGATCTTTGATAAGCTAATTAAAAATATTCAGTGGAAAAAATTCTTATTTAACAAATGGTGCTGGGTGAGCTGTCTAGCAACCCGTAGAAGACTGAAACTTGACCCATACTTTCACTATTAACTAAAATAGACTCTTTCTTGATTAAAAATTTAAACTTAAGACATGAAGCTATAAAAATACTAGAATAAATTGCAGGGAGTACAATTGAGAAAGTTGGAGTCTGGTAATTTTTTTTTTCATTTTCTGCTACCTTTTATTATTATTACAGGCAAGCAATTATTACAAAGAAGTTGTCACCAGAGGGTACAGTTGTAGAATGACAGTGCTGAGGCTAACTTTCAAAACAAAATGAAGCAAGAAAACAAGCACAAAAATCTTTAACATATATAAGAATCTTGGGTGTATTCTGTAGCAAGCGGAAGCAATAGTGAAAATATTTTGTATCACACAGAGTTTGGACCCCTTGGGCAATTGAAGAAACACAAAAAATACATTATTGTGATCTGATCAAACTAAAAAGCCTGTGCACAGCCCAGAACACAGTAAAAGCAAGCATCCAGCTTTCAGAATGGGAGAAGATATTTCCAGGTTATGTCTCCAACAAAGGTTTAATAACTAAAATCCACAGAGAACTAGAACCCTATTAGCAAGAAAAGAACAAGTGATCTCATCTCAGTGTGGGCAAGGGACTTGAAGAGAAACTTTTCTGAAGAATACAGGTGCACAGCCTACAGACACATGGAAAAATGCTCTTCTTCCTTAATCATCAAGAAAATGCATATCAAAACCACTTTGATATATCATCTAACTCCAGTAAGATGACTCCACATCACAAATCTCAACACATAGATGTTGTCATGGATGTAAAAAAAGAGGAAAACTTCTGTACTGTGCTTTGGACTGCAAACTAATGTGTTCCTTTTGGAAAGGTGTTTAGAGATCACGCAGGGATCTAAAAATAGACCTGTTATTAAATCCTTTAATTTCCCTATTAGTTATATATCCCGAGGAACAAAAATCATGATATATCAAAGATATTTGCAACAGAACGTTTATTGTAGCCCAATTCATAATTGTTACATCATGGAAAAAGCCCAAGTGCCCATCGACGCATGAATAGATTAATAAATTGTGGTACATGTACACCATGGGATATGATGCAGCCTTTAAAAATATGGAGACTTTTCCACTTCTGTGATTACATGGATGGATCTGGAACATATTCTCTGGAATAGGTGGAACTAAAGGGAAGGTCCACAATGCTTTATTATCTTTTCTATTTCAGTAGAAACTGGGTGGAAGGTCAAGGCTGAGGGTGCCCTGCTGTTGCACAATATCGTCTCCAACAGGTGAGCTCATGAAGTAAGGCCACCTTGGCCTCCCAGAGTATCCCACTTTGTAGTCAGGCTTGGCAAAAGTCATTGAACTCTAATTAAGAAATGATCTATTAGGGGCCATGAGGACTGTCGAATTCTCAGTACACATATGAATTATTTCAGAAAATTTTGCATATCTACTGTGGCAGATATCACCACAGTCATGCATGGATCTCTTATTGCTTATCAGGTTTCAGTGATCGTGTATTCAACGTGTAGCCCAACATAATTCTTCTACTTCATATATGGTCAAGAAGCCAAATGTTTGTACACATGTACACACCTGTTCCAGAGGTCAGGAATTTTGGAACTTTCCAGATAGGCAGATAAATACCATGATCATCATAAGTAACTTCAGGTATGCTGCACACTAATGAACACATTTCCTAACCATGTTCGAGAGAGAACCTTCACTGAGACATCTACTAGCAAAAAAAAGCTGGTAAAGAAAGAAATACAATCTCATGAAAATTAGAACTGTAATTGTGCAATTTCAGATCTGTAAAATCACTGTCTGATCTTTGTGCTTGGGTTCTTGTTCTGTAATTTTGGAGGGAAACACTAGTTTTAGTATTTTATAAATATACTCTTCCACTTACTTACAAATTCATGACGTGAAAAGGAAAAGAAGGGATGTTGAATACCTTGGCTGGATATACAAACATTTGGAATCGGGAATTGAGTATGGAGAACAGAACCCCACACTTATAATAGTTTGAACTAAATGAAAAACCCAGATATCAACTACACCTTCTTACCAGAATCAAGATAAGCTTTAAAATTGTAACCCATTGTGATATCATCTACAGGTACCATTTAGTGACCTGATGTCATAAATTCCTGGGATTCAGGCTTCTTTTCAAAAATACTAAGTGGTCTTTTCTGCTCACTTCAGCTGGTGTCCCTCAAGTATTTTAATGAGGACACTACATAGCCCTCCATGCACAGATAGAGAAGTGATCTCCCATTTGTGCATTATTTATTCTATTTACAGTTGAGATTCCTGCCACTAGGATGACACAACTGTTGAGATTTTGTACAGCAGTGTGACTCAAGCTTCAACACAGCTGAAAAAATGCATGGAATCTCCTAAGAAGGAAGTTTTTTCTTTTTCTTTTTTTTTTTTTTTCCTCCATTAGACAGAGTTACACTATGTTATCCTCAACAGAGTGTTGTGGCATGACAGCACACAACAAGTTCCTGCTCCTGGGCTTTGGCGATTCTTAGGAGCTGTAACTACAAGCATCCTCCTCAACTCCTAGTGATTTATTCTTGCAGTTTAGCCAGGGACGGTTTGTAAATCTCCAGCCTTGTAATATGGAGCTGGTGTCCTACCCATTGAGCACAGGAAATACCTGTGGGATGCTACTTCAAGGACCTGTTTGATACCTACCCAAAAACATGCATTTGAAAGAAGCTTCCATGAAAGAAGCTTCCATTTGAAAGAAGCTACTATGCCTGGATACAGCCTCCATTTGGTCATAGCTTCACAGGTCTTAAGCACTGCTTGAACCATCAGGTAATTCTGGCCATTTTGAATGATGAAAATGTTTGTTGGTTGGTTTGTTGGATGTCCATGCATTTGATTTTTTTTTAATAGACAGTCTCACTTTATTGCCCTCAGTTGAATGTCCTGGCATCACACAGATTAAAGCAACCTCCAACTCCTGGGCTTAGGTGATTCTTTTCACTCAGCCTCCTGAGTAGCTTGGAATACAGGTGCCGGACACATTGCCTGGCTATTTTTTTGTTGTGGATTTGCCATGGCTGGGTTTGAACTTCCCACCTTATTGTAAGTGGCTGGTGCCCTACCCATTGAAACGCAGGTGCTACCACATCACACAGTGAATTCTTGACTCAAATAAGGCTTTTCATATGCACACCACAAAATCCTGAGTATACTTTCCACTTCTTTTGTTGTTCTTCTTTCATCTGGGCCAATATTCCCTTCCCCCCAATCAATCTGAGCCCAGGCATCAGACATAGCTTGAGAACACCTACCCATCAGATAAACTGACAATATTCTAATGAACTGATTTCAAACCCTCTTATCCTAACTCATGGGAACCACAATAAATCTCCTACTTTAGGTAGTCCCATATTTCATCTGTCTACTGATCTCACCTTCTACTTCAGCTTTTGGAAACTGTACCTAACACATTTTATTTATTTCTTTTCTTTTTCTTTCTTTCTTTCTCTCTTTCTCACCACTCTTTCTCTCTCTCTCTTTCTCTCTCTCTATCTCCTTTCTTTCTCATGAGACAGACTCTCAGTATTTTGCTCAGGCAGGACTGTCATGGCATCAGACTAGCCCAAAGCAACATTCAAATATAGGGTTGTGTGAATCCTCCTGCCTTGCCCTCTAGAAAGGCTGGAACTAAAGACACTCGCCACAACCATTTACAACCTTTTTTTTAACTATTATTTTAGTACAAACTGGGTTTGTGATCAGGGCTGATAATATCTTATGGTTACTCAGCCTTGTCTCCAAACCCTGAGCATAGGAGATAAGCCCACCTTGGCTTCCCAGAGAAACCAAATATTAGAGTCATGCATGGCAAAAGGAAATTATTTGTGCTTAAGATAATTTATCTGATCTTATTATGGAATTCAGGGAGTGTCCAATCTTCAGGCCCCGATGATATATGGGGATTATGTAAGGACTGTCTTGTGTTTCCGTGGTGGCAGTTATTACCACAATTATGCACAAATCTCTTTTTGGCTTATCACTTTTAACTAGTGATTGTATATTGATTGTGTGGTACAAAATAACTCTTATCATTCCTAAGTGGCTAAGAAGCCAAAAGTTTGGACACACCCAGTATGGAGTGGAGGATTGTTGAAAATTTCAAAATAGGCTGATATTTAGCATTATAATGATGAATAAATGCAGCTATGGAACATACTACTGGACACATTGCCAAACTGGATTTTGATATAGGACATTCACGATACACCTACTGTTTGAAACAAGCCTGTTCTAGAGAAAGATATATAATCCCAGGAAAAGTAGAACTGAGAATTGTATGACATAACTGCGAGGTCCATAAAATTACTGATCTTTAGGCTCATGCTCTTGGTCTGTAACATTGCAGCACTAAGTATAAACCATAGTCTTCCACTTGCTTACAAATCCATGACATAAAAAAAAAAAAGAAATTGTTGTTGAATCTCTTGGATGTATACACAAAAACTTTTGGAAGCAGGAATTGAATGTGGAAAACAGAACAACACTCTTTTTTAGCAGTTTGAATCCGGCAATGAACCCAGATAGCATGAGTAAGGTGAAGCATAAACATGGGAACCCAGAACAACACCCATTGGGATGTCATCCAGGGTGATAATGTGACTTCAATCCACAATATCCTGTGATCCAGGCTTCTGGTCTGAGATACTAAGTTGACATTTCTGCTCACTTCAGCTTGTATCCCTCAAGGGTTTGAACCAGGACTCTTTTTAGCCTTATATCCACAGACAGATAATTGATGTCCCATTTATGCCTTATTGATTCTATTGATGGTTGAGATTCCTGGCACTAGGCTGACACAACAATTGATATTTTATACAGCAATTTCATTCAAGCTGCATCAAACCTGACATAACTGAATGGAGTACTTAAATAGAATGTTCTGTATTATTTTTTATCTTCCTTGAAACATAGTTTCACTTTCTCACCTTCCATAGAATGCCATGGCATCACAGCTCACATGAGCCTTCAACTTCTGGATTGGCTGGGACTACAGGAGCCCACCACAACACCCAGCTATTTTGTGTGTTTGTGTGTGGGGTGCACACAAGCGTGCGTGCAGTTTGGCCATGGCTGGTTTCAAACTCAAAACTCTCATTATATGGGGCTAGCCCCCTATGTACTGAGATACAGGGACAGCCCTTGCTATGCTACTTCAAGATTCTGTTTGAAAACTACCCCAAAAATTTCCTTTGAGAGAAACTTACAAATTTACTATGCCTCAATTTGGTCATAGCTTCACAGGTCTTCAGCATGTCTACTTTGCTTAAACCATCAAGGTCATTCTGTTCAGTTTATTTGATGACAATCTTTGTTGGTTGGTTTTTCAGTTTGATGTGGCATGGGTGTGTGTATGGGTATTTTAAAGATATGGTTTATGTATGTGCTAGTCTATTGTAGCCTCAGCCTAGATTAAAGCAATATCAAACTCCACGATTCATTCAATTCACCTTCCTGAGGACTAAAGATGCCTGTCTAATTTTTCAATTTTAAGTAGAAACAGAATAATTTTTCAATTTTAAGCAGAAACACTTGCTCTGTCCATTCTCAGAACACACTCCTTCAAGAACTGCCCTCATCTCAGTATGCCAGAGGGCTAGGAATATGAGTGTGAGCCAACACATTTGGTCATTTTCTCTTTCTCTGATTCCATCCCTCCCTCCATTTGGCTGTACCTCACTTTATCCTTCCTTACTTTAATTTATCTCTATTGTTAGCTTGCTCTATCTATTCCATTCTTTCCTTCATTCCTTTCTTTCCTTTATCAATCTCTTCTATACTTTAAGGGAAACTTCTCTGGTAACAAACAAACTGTACAATTGATCCCTGAATGCATAGTCTAGCACTCTATAATTGAAATGGTTGAATTTTGAACTGTAAAAAATAATATCTGAATAGGGTTGTATTTTTTTTTAATCTACAGGCTCTTATCTATGATGAAAAAGAAAAAAAAAAACTTCACCAAAACATAAGAATGGATGAGCATTACAGCTGAAACCTATAATCCCAACAAATTAAGATGCCAAGGCAGAAAGAACACTGGAAGCTAAGGGGTTTCAGACCAGATGGAACAAAATAGTAAGACCATACTTTTCCAAGAAATAAGTGCCAAAATTTTCCACCAGTGGTGTCATCAGCCTATACACTCATTTTCTGAAAGTATAAACTCGGGAGGATATCTTGTTGTTAGCAGCTTGTATTTCCTTGAGATATGATTGTACCAATGTATTTTTCTGGGAAAAACAAGGAAACACAGTATCCAAAGTATAATATGTATGCTGTATAGGTGCAGGAAAATTCCAGTAGCATACAAAATATTTTGTACATGTATCTCAGAAGGGATTTATTACCCTAGATTGTCAGTCTATGAAAATATGACACTATCAACTAATAGAACACACATAGAAACAGTAAGAAAAACTACTCAGTCACATCAAAAGATATTGAAGTTTTTTGACAGAGTCCACATAATCTTCTTTATAAAATCCTGTAAAATTCTTTGATGAGAAGGTAATGTCTTCAAGACTATTGATGGGATTTATACACGATTGTATACTTATAATGTACTATTTTCGCATGATGAAAAGTTTTTCAACAGTCAAAATGAATGAAGTGCACATTCTATGTTAAAATAGGATTGAACCCTAAAAAAATGTTCCAGCACCTGTGGCTCAAGCACTAAAGCTCCCACCATATTAACCTGAATTGGTGGGATAGATTCCAGCCCAGGTGTGCCAAACATCAATTATGGCTGCAACCAAAAAATAGTGCCAGCTACTTGGGAGGAAAAAGCAGGAAATCGTTTGAGCTGTGTAATTTGCTGTTAGATGCAATGCCACGTCACTCTACCCAGGGTGACAGCTTGAGGTTCTTTCTCAAACAAACAAACAAAAAACCACTAATATAAAGGAACAAAGCCAATTATTAAAGACCACACAGATCATGACTGAACTAAGAAGAAAACATTAAGACAAGGCCAATTGTCTGCTAGGAGTAGGGGGCAGGTGAGGAAGGGTAGAGTAATGGGGAAGATGAAAATGACTATTTTCTGTTGATGTTGTTTGTGTGTGTGTGGGAGAAGACAAAGTTTTAAAATTAGATTGTGATGATAGCTAAAAAGTTGTGTGACCATAATAAGAAACACAGAATTGGACACTATTAATGTGTGAACTACCTATTTCAATGACGCTACTTAACTGTGTTTTCCAAAACTTTAGGTGTTTAAAATGCTCACAGCATAAGGAGTACCCAGGAAGTGACAGTTCTTGAAAGATAGTCAGCCCTATCTCCCTGTTCACACACAGATTATCATGAATTGACATGAAATACACATTGTTTCATCCTACCAAAGTTGTCATTTTCTTTTTCCTTGAAACAGAGACTGATGCCTTCCTCCTTGGTAGAGTGCCAAGATGCCACCAGTGCTAATTGTAATCTCAAAGTCGTGGGCTCAAAAGATTCTATTGTCTCAGCCTCCTCATCATCTGGGAGTCCAGGTGCTAGCCCACAGTTTCCAGTTACTTTGGACCACCCAATGCTGCCTCCCAGAGTGTTTGCATTACTTCACTCCAGACCTTGAAGTTGAGATATTTTTCAAACTATCATTGCTGCCCAGTGGTGGTATTTCATAACTGTCATCTAGAAACTTTGGAAGGCCGAGTCAGTTGTATTTTCTGAGTTTCTAAATTGAAGTCCAACTTGAGCACTAGTGACATCCCTGTCTTTAAAGAATAAAAAACACCCAGATATTATTCAGGTGCCTGGAGTTCCAGGTGAGTAAATAGGCTCAATTGATGACAACACTTTAAGTCTGCTTTGAGCTATGATACTACAGTGCACTACAGAGTTCAACAAAATGAGACACAGTCTAAATACACAAATAGAGAAAACCTTGGATAAAGAACTTCCCCTCATTTTTACTTTTGTCTCCAGAACGAGAGTTGAAATTTTTCTCCAGATTAGATGTCAACTAGAGAAATTATTCTCTCATAGGAAAATTGTTTTCCTAAAACCACTATTAATCAACCATTTAGATTTTATATAACTCTGACCCTTTGAAAAAGCAGACTCTTTTAGTCACTGGAAACTGCACACACTGTGAAGTCTTCAGTCCAATCATTTTTTTCAAGTGTTTCCACTGCACTCTTTCCAAACATTTTTATAGTTTCGTGTCTTAAATTTAAGTCCTTTAACCAGTGAGAGTAAATTTTTGTTAAAAAAGAAAAAAAAAAAAAAAGATGTGGGCACAGTTTCATTTTTCTACAGGTCACCAGGAATTCATGCAAGACCATTTGTTAAATAGAGAATCTTCCCCCAATTTATATTTTGAAAGACTTATCAAAAACCAAATGATTGTAAGTGTCTGGGTTGAGATCCTGGTCTTCAATTCTATTTCATACATCTACTTCTTTATATTTGGGCCAGCTCTATGCTGTTTTGATCAGTATCAATGTATAGTATAGTCTAAAGTCTGAAAGCCTTATTCCTCCCATTTTATTTTTTATTTTTTCAGAGTAACGACTTGGACATGCAATGATTTTCTGGTTCTAGTATGAATCAAAATACTAATTTTTTCAGGTGTTCAAAGCCATCAGTGTTTGGGGTTTTGACAGAGGTGCTTTAATAGGGATCACATTAAATCTGTAGATTTCTGTAAGTACTAAAAATATTTTAAAAAGGTTGATTCTTCTCAGCCATGAGCAAGATTTATTTTCCCATTTATTTTTCTTTTCTTTCTTTTTTTTTTTTTTTTAAGAGAGACAGAGTCTCACTTTATCACCCTCAGTAGAGGTTGTAACGTCACAGCTCATATCAACCTCCAGATCTTGAGTTTAGGTGATTCTTTTGCCTCAGCCTCCCGAGTATCTGGGACTAGAGGCACCTGCCACAGCGCCAAGCAATTTTTTTGTTATTGTTTGGCCGGGGCTGGGTTTGAACCCACCACCCTCGATATATGGGGCAGGCACCCTCCTCACTGAACCACAGGCACCACTATATTTTCCCATTTCTTAACATCTTCAGTAATTTATTTTCTCAGAGTTTCATAGTTCTCTTTATAGAAATATTTTACCTCCTTAATTAGATACACTCCCAGACATTTCACCTTATTTTACACTATTGTAAAGGGAATGCAGTGCTTGATGTTTTTTTTTTTCCCTTTGACTATTGTTAGTATATATAAAGTTTACAGATTTGTGAGTGTTAGTTTGGTATCCTGAGACATTGCTGTATTCCTGGATCACTTATAGGAGTTTTATAGTTGAGTCCCTGCGTTTTCCAGCTATCCAATCATATTACCTGAGAAGAGTGACAGTTTGACCTCCTCTGATGTTATTTGGATTGCCTTGATTGCCTCCTCTTGACTTCTTACAATGGCTAATATTTCCATTACAATGTTAAAAAGCAGCGGCGACAATGGGAATCATTGCCTGGTTCATGATATTTCAGAACTTGTTATAGGCTCCATCAACATTTCCACTTTTTTCTGGATAAGTCTAGGAAGGTGACATCTTTCCAAGTTTTAATTCATTTCATTCAGATTTTCAAACTTCTTAGAATGGACATTTATGTAGTATTCATTAAGGATTTTTTTAATTTCTGAGGAGTCTGTTGTTATTTGGCCTTTATTATTTCTGATTAATGAAATTGAGGATTTTCCTCTTAAACTTATTTTTAGTTCAGCCAAAGGTTTATCTATGTTATTGACCTTTTCAAAAAACTAACTTTTTGATTGATTAATCTGTTGTATGATTCTTTTGTTTTCAACATCATTTAGCTTTGCTCTAATTTTAGTTATTTCTCTTCTTTTGCTGTGTCTAGGTTGGGAATGCTATTCCCTTTCCAGTTGCTTGAGATGTTCCATTAAGTTGTTTAATTACTGTCTTTCCATTCTTTTAAGGAAGGCTTGCAATGCAATAACTTTCCCTCTTATGACAACATTTTGGTATAAGTGATGTTCTGGTAATTTGTGTCTTCATTGTTGTTTTGTTCCAAAAATTGAGTAGCTTATTCTTAATCTCATCTATGACCCAGATATTGTTCAGATTTAGGTTATTTACTTTCTATGTTTTTTTTAGGACTATGCAGTATGGATTTCTTTTTTTATTGAGTTCAACTTTTACTCCATGATACTCCAAGAAAATACAAGAAATAACGGTTATTGTTTGAAAATTGCGGAGGTTAATTGTCCTCATATCAAAATTGAGTACATAGGATTCATGCTTCTCCATTCTTGTGATGCTTTACTAAGAATAATGTCTTCCACTTCCATCCAGGTTAAGGTTATGGGGGGGGAAGCAGAAAGAGGGACAGAGGGAAGAGGGTGGGGCCTTGGTGTGTGTCACACTTTATGGGGGCAAAACATGATTGCAAGAGGGACTTTACCTAACAATTGCAATCAGTGTAACCTGGCTTATTGTACCCTCAATGAATCCCCAACAATAAAAAAAAAAAAAAGAAAATTGCGGAGGTTAGACTTGTGACCTAACATGTGATCTCTTTTGGAGGATGATCCATGAGCTGATGAGAAGAATGTATTCATTTTTGTTAGGATGAAAAATTCTGTAAATTTCTGTTAAATGCAATTGTTGAATGGTTAAGTTAAAGACTAAAATTTCTTTACTTAGCTTCTTATGACAGGATATATCCAACAATGACAAAGGGTGTCAAAGTCTCTATTGTACTACTGGAGGAAATTACATTGCTCTTGTCTGTTAAAGTCTGTCTTATAAATTGAGGCACATTCTGCTTGGGTGCATAAATGTTAATAATTGAAATCTCATCATGTTGAGTGTTATCCTTAACAAAGATGAAGTTACCCTATTTATCTTTCCTTATGTTTGTTACTTTAAAGGCCATTATATCTGAGAATAAAATTGCAACAATTTTTTTTTTCTGATTTCCATTTAAGTGAATTATAGAGGACCATCTCTTCACCCTGAATGTATGTTTATATTTTAAAGTAATGTGACATTCTTGAATGCAGATGTCTGGCCTGGGCTTTTGTATGTAGTAAAACATCATATGCCACTTTAGAGGGCAATTTAAGCCATTCACATTAATTGAGAATATTTATAATCCTGGGAGTATTTTGGGTATTGAGGTTTTTAAAAGTCCAGTGGAAATTTTGAATGCATTCACCACTAAGGAAGTTGGAATTTAATCAAAAGTTTCTGAGTGAGTTTACTTTGGTGGAATAGGATTTTGATAATCATTATGGAGGATATATCTGAAAATATCCTGGAGAGCTGGTTTAGTTATAGCAAATTTCTTCAACATGTGAATGTCATTAAAGTTTTAATTTCTCTATCATAAATGAAACTCCGTTTAGTTGGCTCCAGGAACCTAGGTTTAAATTTATTTTGTGGAAGGTGTTAAAGGTTGATGACCATCCTCATCTAGCATGGAATTTTTCAGCAGATAGATCTGAAGGCATTTTAATATTCTTCCCATTGTAGGTTATGCTTTTCTTATGTCTGGCTGCCTGAAGAATTTTCTCCTTCCTATTAACTTTTGCAAAGCTAATTATAACATATCTATGATATTTCTTTTTGGGTTGGTTGTGATGGTATTCTGAAACTGTATTTTATCTGAATTTCAGAATCTCTTGCCTGAGAAATTATCTTTGAATATTTAATTAAGAAGAGCATCTGTATCTTTCATAGCCACCATTATGCCTTCAGGTATCCCTATAAGGTGAATATTAGATCCCTTTGAATTATTGCAGAGCTCTCTGAGAATGATCCATTTTTGCTTTCCACTTCTGTTTCTCTTTGAGTGCTTAGGAGTATTGAAAAGCTTAGTCTTCAATGTCAGATATCCTTTCTTCTGCCTGCTATATTATGTTACTGAGGGATTTTTTCTGTATTTCTCATATCTTTGACGGTTGCAAGTTCCTGCCTCACTGTGTCAAAATCTTAAGTGATTTTTGTCTTTAAATTTGCTGAATTTGTGAGACATATTTTGAATTACATTTTGAAATTCGAATTGCATCTTTACCTACATTCTGTTGATCTTATTTGCTGTTCAAATTCTGAACTTGATTTCTGACATATCAGACATTTGTTTATAAATGGGATCTTGTGGTGTGTATGCCATATCTTATCTTGTTGGAGTTGATCTACTCTGATTATTTATGTTGGCAGAGTTTTTCCACTGATTCCCCCTCATTATTATTTTTTTTTTTCTTGGAGACTATATGGGCAGATATGATGAAATTTGATCTGGAGCTTCTGTAGTTGTGGTTATCATCCCTTTGTTAAAGATCTGGGACTGGTGGCTGCAGCTTTGTCCCCTAAAGGATTGCATATAAACCATAAATATACTGGTCTAAGGCTGACCATTGTTGTGTGGGGTTAAGAGGCTGTGTCTTGTATTCAGCCTTTCCTTGTCTGATAGTAGAGGATAAGTGACTCTGTTTTAAAGTCTTAGCTGTGGAGAAATACAAGAAACTGAGACACTACACCATCCATGGACAACAACTGAAAAAGCTTCTTTTCTCCACACTAAATTACTGGTTGCAAAATTTTGTATATCCAGCCAAGGGATTCAACAACCCTTCCTTTCCTTTCCTTTTCACATTTTTGTAATCATGTGAAAAAGCAAGGGTTATAGCTTGTGCTTTCCTGGGATGTTGCAGAAGAAGAACCTGAGCCCATATCTCAGACAATGGTTTCAGAGACTGGAAATCACACAATTCTCATTTCTATTTTGCAAGAAATTTTACTTCATTTGCTAGAATAGGCTTGTTCTTAATGGTAGGTCTCTCAATGAAAGTAGTCTCTTAAAATATGGTTATGCAATGTGTCCAGTAGTGTACACCATAAGTGCAGTTATTTATGATGATCATGGGAAATATCCAGAAAGCTCCACCATTTCTGACATCTGAGACAAGTGTGTCTAAACTTTTGTCTTCTTAGCCGTACAGGATGTAGAAGAATTATGTTGGGAAATGGTTTCATTACACAATCACTAATGAAACCTGATTACAGAAAAAAGCAATCATGCATAATTGTGGTGATATCTGCCACAACAGATATACAAATACTCCTGAAATAATCCACATATGACATTGGGCCTTAGGACTGGACACTCCTCATAGACCTTAAGAAGGTGATTTCTTTATTAGAGTTCAATAACTTTTGCAACACCTGACTACAATAACTGGATAATCTGGGATGCGAAGGGGGGGGCTGATCTCCTGAGCTCATGTGTTGGAGACAAGGCCGAGAAACAGCAAAACACCCTCATCCTCAATCTCTAACCCAGTTGCTACTGAAATATAAAAGGTAGTCAAGCATTGTGGCCCTTGCATTTATTTCTACCTACTTCAGAGGATATGTTGAAGCTCCATCCATGTAATCATCAAAGTGGAGAGTCTCATCTTTTTAAAGTCTGCATAATATTCCATGGTGTACATAAACCACTATTGATTAATTTATTCATGCATCAATGGACACTTGGTCTTTTTCCGTGACCTAGCAATTATGAATTGGGCTACAATCAACATTCTGTTGCAAATATTATTATTATGTCGTGATTTTTGTTCCTATGGATATTTGACTAATAGAAGAATAGAATGATCGAATGGCAGGTCTATTTTTAGATCTTTAAGTGATCTCTGAACATGTTTCCAAATGGATGGAATTAGTTTGCATTTCCAATGTCAGTGTGAATGTAGTTCTTTTTTTCCACATTCATGAAAAACCTATGGTTGGGGGACTTCTGAAGTAAAGTCAACTTACAGGAGTTAGATGAAATCTCAACATGCTTTGATTTACATTTATCTGATGATTAAGTATGAAAAGCATTTTCCCATGTGTCTGCAGGCCATGAACATCTCTTCTTCAGAGAAGTTTTTCTTCATGTCCCTTTCCCACACTGAAATGTGAACTCGTATTCTCTTCATGCTAATAATTTTGTATTTCTGGATTCTGGTTATTAACCTTTTGTTGGCAACATACCTGCAAATGTATTTTCCCATTCTGAGGGCTGTCTGCTTGCTTTTACTGTGTTCTGGACTGTGGAAATGTTATATATTTTGTCAGATCCTAGTAAAGTGTTTTTGGTGTTGCTTCAATTGCCCATGGGGTCCTTCTCATAAAATATTCTCCAAGACCAATTTATTCGCATGTTCTCCCTGCAAATTCTTTTAGCATTTTTATAGTTTCATGTCTTATATTTAAATATTTGCTGCAGTGAGGGTCTATCTTACTTATTAATAAAAGTGTGGGTCCAGTTTCAGTCTACTATGGGGTTGGCAAAAATTTCACCCAGCACCGTTTGTTAAATAAGGAGTATTTTTTCACTGAATGTTTTTGATTAGTTTATAGAACATAAACTGATAGTAATTAGCTGGGTTCATCTATTAGTTCTCCATTCAGTTCCACACATCTACTTCTCTGCTTTTCTGCCAGTACCATGTAGTTTTGATCACTATTGATTTATAGCATAGTCTGAGGTCTGGTAGCATGATTCCTCCTGATTTGTTTTTCTTTCTGAGTAATGTCTTGGCTATTTGAGTTTTTTATGATTCCATATAAAATGAAGTATTTTGTTTTGAGTTGTTTAAATTATGACAATTGAGCTTTAATAGAGATTACATTAAAATTGTATATTGCTTTAGGTAGTATGGACATTTTAACAATGTTGATTCTTCCCAGCCATAGCATGGTATGTTTTTTCCATTTGTTATGTCTTCAGCTGTTTCTTTTCTTATAGTTTCATAGTTCTCTTTATAAAGATATTTCACATTTTCTTTTGGTAAACTCCCAAATATTTCAACTTCTTGTTCACCACAGTGATAGGAATAGAGTCCATGACTATTTTTTCAGCTTGAGTATTGTTGTTGTATATAAAGCTACAGATTTGTGAGTGTTGATTCTGTAACCAGAGACATTTTTATATTCCTCATTTATTTCTACAATTTTTGTATTTGATTTACAAATACAATATATTTTTTCCAAATATACAATCGTATCATCTGTGAACAGTGTAAGTTAGATCTCCTGTCACCAGATATGTATACACTTGATTGCTATTTCTTGCCTGTTTGCAATGTGTAAAACTTCCATTATAATGTTAAAAGTTAGTGGAGAAAATGGGCAATTTTACATTTCTCCTGAGATGAGTGGAAATGATTACAATTCAAAACCATTCTATGTGATATTGGCAATGGGTTTTCTGTGGATGGTCTCTATCCGTTTCAGAATTGTCTATTTGGTACATATTTCTTCCTTCTCTTCATTTTGTTTTACTTCTTTCTTTCTTTCTTTCTTTCTTTCTTTCTTTCTTTCTTTCTTTCTTTCTTTCTTTCTTTCTTTCTTTCTTTCTTTCTTTCTTTCTTTCTTTCTTCCTCCCTTCCTCCTCCTTCTTCTTCTTCTTCTTCTTCTTCTTCTTCTTCTTCTTCTTCTTCTTCTTCTTCTTCTTCTTCTTCTTCTTCTTCTTCTTCTTCTTCTTCTTCTTCTTCTTCCTCTTCTTCCTCTTCTTCTTCTTCTTCTTCTTCTTCTTCTTCTTCTTCTTCTTCTTCTTCTTCTTCTTCTTCTTCTTCTTCTTCTTCTTCTTTTGTAGATACATAGTCTCATTTTATCCCTCTAGATAGAGTGCTGTGGCATCACACAACCCATAGCAAATGTCAACTCCTGGACATAGGTTATTCTCCTACCTCAGCCTTCCAAGTAGCTGGGACTACATATGCTGGCAACAAAGCCTGGGTATTTTTGGCCAGGGTCAAATTGGAACACACCATCCTTAGTATATAGGGTCAGAGCCATAGCCACATAGACACAGTCTCCATCAATTTCTTAGTTTAATATTGGAGGTTCTATACAACACTGCCAAAGGAGACATAACTTGCAAATATCTTCTCTCATTATGATGGCTGTCTGCTTGCTTATTCTGTTCTTGGCTGTGCAGAAGCATTTTAGTTTGATCAGGTTCCAGTAGTGTATTTTTGAAGCTGCTTCAATTGTCCGGGAGGTCTTCTTCATAAAATACTCATACAGACCGATTTATTTAAAGGTTTTCCTTGCACTCTCTTCTAGTATTTTTTATAGATTCATGTCTTAAGTTTAAATCCTTAATCCAGTGATTATCTCTTAGTTAATGATGAAAGGTGTGGGTCCAGTTTCAGTCTTTTATAGATTGCCAACCAGTTCACCCAGCACCATTTGTTAAATAGGGAATTTTTTTCCCCAATGAATATTTTAACTGGCTTGTCAAAGATCAAATAATGGTAAGTAGCTGGATTCATTTCTTGGTTCTCTATTCTGTTCCAGACATCTACTTCTCTGTTTTTGTTCCAGTACCATACTGTTTTGATCACTATCAATTTATATTATAGTCTGAGGTCTGGTAGCATAATTCCTCCTGCTTTGTTTTTATTTCTGAGTAATGTCTTGGCTATTTGAGGATTTTTTTGATTCTTATAAAACTTATAAACTTATTCTTTAAAACAAAGAATTATTTTTTCAAAATTTTAAAAGTATTACAGTGGGACTTTAATAGGGAATGCATTAAAATTGTAAATTGCTTTGGGTAGTATGGACATTTTAACAATGTTGATTCTTCCCAGCCATGACTATGGTATGTATTTCCATTTGTTAACATTTTCAGCTATTTCTTTTCTTAGAGTATCATAGTTCTCCTTATAGAGATCTTTCACGTCTTTTGTTAAATAAACTCCCAAATATTTCCAAGTGCCCATCAATCAACCAATGGATTAATAAACTGTGTTATATGTACACCATGGAATATTATTCAGCCTTAAAAAAAGATGGAGACTTTACCTCATTCATGTTACATGGTTGGAGCTGGAACATATTCTTTTTGGTAACGCTTCTCAAGAATGAAAGAAAAAGTATCCAATGCACTCAGCCCTACTATGAAACTAATTTTTGGCTTTCATATGAAAGCTATAAACCAGTTATAACATAAAAATATGGGGAATGGGGAGAGGGAAGGGAGAGGAGGAGCAGAGGGACAGGGGAGGATGGGCGGAGGGAGTGTGATAGGTGGGATTACACTTGTGGTGCATCTTACAAGGGTACATGTGAAACTTAGTAAATGTGGAATATAATCGCCTTAACACAATAAGAAGAAAATGCCAGTAAGGCTATATTAACCAGTGTGATGAAAATGTGTCAAACTGTTTATAAATCCAATGTATGGTGCCCCATGATCACATTAATGTACACAGCTATGATTTAATATTAATTAAAAAAAAACACTGCCAAAAGGGTGTTAAAATCTACATCTATTATGTTTCTGGAAAAAAATCAAGTTTGCTTATGTCTGTTTGAGTCTCTCTTATAAACTGAGGCACAATCTGGTACGGTGCATACAAATTAATAATTAAAATTTCATCATGTTGAGTGTTACCAATTACAAATATGAAGTGCCCATACTCATCTTTTCTTATTTTTGTTTTTTAAAGTCTATTGTATCTATGAATAACATCATTACATCTGCCTTTTTCTGTTTCTCATTTGCGTGAATGATAACTGACCATCCCTTCACCCTGAGTCTTTATTTAAGGTAAGACGAAATTCTTGTATGCAGCATATATATGGTCTGAGTATTTGTATCCAGTTATTCAAAGTGTGACTCTTTGGAGAATAATTTAAACCATTTACATTAATTGAGAATATTGAAAATTCTGGTAGTATTTTGGGCTTCAATTCTTTCAAAAGTCTAGTGGATATTTTTCATATTTTTTCCCTGTGTAAAAGTTGCAATTTGATCAAAAATTTCTGAGTTCACTTTGATTGTAGAGGATTGTGCTGGTCATTGTGCAGAATATGTGTGAGAATATCCTGGAGATATGGTATAGTTGTGGTAAGTTTCTTCAACATGTGAATGTCAATAAAGTATTTAATTTGTCTATCATAAATGAAACTCGGTTTACTTAGATACTGGTTCGAGGGTTATTAAGTTTTAGGAAGTTAAAGGTCGATGACCATAATCTTCTTACTGAAAAAATTTTCACCAGAGAAATCTGCAGCTATTCTAATATTCTTCCCATTGTAGGATATGATTTTTTTATGTCTGGCTACCTGCCAATTTTTTTCCTTCACAGTAATTTTGGAGAGGTTAATTATAATGTATCTGTGAGATGCTTTATTTTGGTTGAGTCAAGTTGGGTTTCTTAAACTGTCTGCTATCTAGATCCCAAATTTATTTCCATGTTTGGAAAGTTCTTCTTGATTATCTGTTGAAGGAAAACATCTGGGTCTTTTGAAACAACCTTGTTGGCTTCAGGAATTCCCTTAAGCTGAATATTAATTTTATTCACATTGTCCCAGAGCTCTCTAAAAGCATGACCCTTTTCTGCTCTACACTTTTCTTCCTTTTAGCGTTTGGGAGTGGTCAAAAGCTTTATCTTCAGTGGCAGAGATCCTTTCTTCTGCCTGCTACATTTGGTTACTGAGTGATCCTACTGTATTTCTTATACCTTTGAGGGATGCAAGCTCTTGCCTCAATATACCAAAATCTATTATGATTTTGTCTTTGAATTCATTGAATTCTTGAGACAATTTTTGAACTGCTCCTTGAATTTCTAATTTCAACTTTACCTCCATTCTGTTAATCTTAAATTTTATCCAAATTCTGAATTTGATTTCTGAAATCTCAGCCATTTATTTTATAAATGGGATCTTCTGGTGTGTCCACCTAGTCGATCCTTTGGTGAGTTGATCTCTGATGATTCATGTTGCTTTAGTTTTTTCACTGATTCCACCTCATGATTATTTTTTCATCATTTGGCTAAATGAGCAGGTAAGGTTAAATTGGTTTGGTGACTCCTGGAGTAGTGATTAACCATCCCTTTGTCCAAGAAGGGACTGTTACTGTAGCTTTTATCCTACAGCTTTTCAAATAATCCATATAGTACTATGGCCTGAGACACTGGGGACCTACTTGGTGTAGTGCAGCTAAGTGGCACTTTCCTGTTTTAATCTGATCTCTGTCCAATCCTAGTGAATCAGCAACTCTTGATTTTAGTCTCAGCTGTGGAAAAATAACTGCAAATTAGACAACCCACAACCCATGGGCAACAATGTGAAAAGGAAAATAAAACCTTCTCAAAACAACCCAATGTGGGTACAACCCTTGGATAGTCCTATGTTGATTGATCCAGGACAAGAGTTCTAAGTCAATTATCACAGTCAGCAAAGAGTTTGTAATTGGAAAGTTCAAAAGGTCAACAGCAACAAGATAACAGTCATCTAATGAAAGGAATAAGAACATTTTCAGAGCTCTGTGGAGTTCTAAATGCCCATCCAGCAAATGAATTATTCCAGGAATCAATGTCTTCTTCATTACTTTACATCTCTTTTTCACCCAGGCACTAGTAACACTGCAGAGCTATGACCCAGTTCCTTCCAATAAGCAGATGGTCCAGTGGTTTTTGACTATTTGAGTAAAAGGGAGATCTATGTCTCCTCAGCCAGGCCACCACACTCTGCCACCAGCTGTAAGAGGAACTGAAGCCTGACAAACTCGGGTTTGTAATGGAAGCTGGGGAGTTTCACTCAGTCCAAACCTGCCCCCAGATTCAGGGTGCTGCCACTTATATTCTTACAGAATTGGTGTTTCTGTCTCAGAGATATTCACCTCAGGAACAGGCACTGTTTCATTTCAATTAAACTGTTACTAAGCCCAACCCTATGCCAATGACACTGTGTTAATTTTCTTGAGGCTGCCATTTCATGAGCTGCTGCACTCTGTTTTGGGGTGAACGTGATTAGAGCTCACAAATGTCTCTCAGTTTCTGCCCCTCACTGGCCGGGTGCTGATGCCACACCTGCTTTTTCTCCACTATGATCCTCTTGGATAAAGTTGCATCCTGGGCTCACAAAAGCAGCAATTATGACTAAGCTCTGCCCTTGGAGTAGACTGCCTCTGTGCACACTGATTCTATTCTCCATCCCCACCACGTCCCACCCAGATAGTACCATCTCAGGCATAATCTTTGCTAATGAGGTCTGTGTTTCTATACCAGAACTGTTCTGCCAGTGGTTGCCACAGGAGTCAAGGTCTGGCTCCCTCAGTTTGCTAGGAGAGTGAGGAAGTCTATATTCAAAATATCCCAATTGGTATGTTCCCTGTTTTCTCTGCACTGATGCTACTGAACTGTGCTGCAGGAAGCTACCTCTGCCTCTTTTGTGGCTTCCTTGCTCCAATGTCCCTGCTCCACATCCATGCCACAAAGCCAGCACAGACATTGAACGGCCCAAGCCCCATAAACACCTCTTGAAAAAATTCCAAAAATCCTGGACTCCACAGGGAAAGGTGTCTAGACCTTGAAGTGAGTTTGGAGGAGATTTCAGGGAGAACAGAATAGTGGGTAGAGTCTATGTTTGGTTTAATGCCTAGGAAAAGAGTAATATAGCACACTACTCTGTCCTCGCTGGGGAAGGAGTTCTAACTTTTAGAATTTATCTCTCATAGCATAAAATAGGAAGAGATTTGAACTCCACTTGCTTGTTTGTAGAAAGTAAACTGTGAGTCATTCTTATATGGGAGGGGACTCCCCATCCATTTGGCAATGTATTTTGTACCTATTGTTTTTTTTTTTTTTTTTTTCCCTTGGAGTCACAGCTGGCCTCAGCAGAGGAATTGTGTCTCTTCAATGTTCTCCCTTGGCTAGTTACATACCCTCATTTTCTTGATCAACTTCTGTCCTTTAATTATCCTTCTGGAAGGAACCTGTGTGGAAATCTGGCTCCAGGAAGTCATCTTGCCTCCTTTGCTTGATTTTCCTTATCATAAGGGTTTTAAGGTACATTTCTATTGTAACTTAAATGTGTCCTTCATTACATTTGATTGATGAAAATATTCCTTCATGTGAACATAGCACATTATATGTATCCACTCATGTGTAAATCCCATTAGTAGTCTTGAAGACGCTCCCTTCTCATCTAAGATTTTCAAAAGATTTTATCAAACAGTCATGGATTTGTAGGCAAATGGAAGTGGGTGGTTTACAACTAGTTTTGCCCTGAAATTTTGTAGAGCATAAACCCGAGGCCAAAGATCACACAGTGATATCTCAGACCTGACGATAGGTCACACAAATCTCAGTTTTACTTTTCATGATGATTTAGTCATTTGTCTTGAATAGGGATGTTTGGGAAAGTAGATGTTACCTGAAGGACCGCTTTCAATATCTAGTTAGGCAATGTGCCGGTAGAATATGCTATAGCTTCTGTCATTTATGATGATCATGGGAAATATCAGCCAGTCTGGAAAGATCCAACAATGCTGATCTCTGATCCAGAGATATTCAAATTTGGGCTTCTTGACCACATAGGAAGTAGAACAGTTATGTTTGACCACACATTCAATAGGCAAATATTAATTAAATCTGATAAGCAAGAAAGAGATGTATGCATAGTGGTTGTGATATTTGTCGCCACATATATGTCAAAAGTCATGACATTATACCTTCTGTCATTGGCACCTGAGGATTGTAAACACCTCAAATGACCTATCATTTCTTAAGTAGAGATCAACGATTATTGGCAAGTATGACTATAATGTTTCAGTGTTGTTGGAGGCCAAGGTGAGGTTTTCCCCTGAGCTCAGTGCTTTGAGACAAGGCTGAGCCACAGATAACATCCTCAGTTCTGGTTTCTACTGGCACTTTCATGTAGATTTAGCTACTTCAGTGGTGTAGCCTAGAGGATGTCTTACGTCAAAGAGTTAGATGTTGCTATGTGCTAGGCTGAAGATTGGGCAATAGAGTCAGATTCTGTCTCATGAAAAATAATAAAAGATAGAAAGAAAGAAAATTTTCTAGGCACTTTTTCTAAATCTCACTTTCTAAAGTAAGGAGAGAGGTCAGTAGGCTCATGGAATAGGGGACTATATAAAAGAGGAAATATATTATGGCAGGGGAGGGGAAATATGGGAAACTATATCTGGCCTCTAACAGAAGCTCCTGTCCAGAGGGAAAGATAATATCCAGAAAATACCCAATTACGTTGAAAAAAGGGAACCCAGCCAAGAGCGAAGAATGTAGGTCACTCTACAAAGGCAAGCTGCAACTTCGAGAAAGCAAACTTCATCTAAGACTTCATCAGAGTCACTTACACACTCTGTCTCATATTTAGCTGGTTCCAGCTAAATATAAGACAGAGCCACCTAAACCCTCCACACTAAGTAGGTTCCCTCAGCTGCAGAATGTAATACTCTATCGGTCCTCTGCAAAGATACAGAGAAAAAGCTGCATCCATAAGTCCCTAATCCTTGACAAAGGGCTGGTTATACAAAATCCCAGGATCTTCCAATACAATTTCACCTTACCTTACCATCTAACCAATGGTGAAAAAAAAAAAAAAAAAGGAAGTGGAATCAGCAGAAAAACTCTGACAACATGAGTAATCAGACTAGATCAACTCCTCCAAGGAACTATATCATAGATGCAGCCCAAGACCCCATTTATAAACAAATGGCTGAGATGTCAAAAATTGATTTCAGAATCTGGATAGCAAATAAAATCAAAAGAATGGAAGAAAGAGTGGAAGTAGAATTTCAAGGTGTTATTCAAAAGATGCCTCATGGAATACTCTGCAGCCTTAAAGAAAGATGGAGACTTTACCTCTTTCATGTTTACATGGATGGAGCTGGAACATATTCTTCTTAGTAAAGTATCTCAAGAATGGAAGAAAAAGTACCCAATGTACTCAGCCCTACTATGAAACTAATTTGGGGCTCTCACATGAAAGCTATAACCCAGTTACAACTTAACAATAGGGGGAAGTGGGAAAGGGGGAGGTGGGTACAGGGAGGGGGATCGGTGGGATCACACCTGTGGTGCATCTTACAGGGGTATTTGCGAAACTTGGTAAATGTAGAATGTAAAGGTTTTGGCACAGTAACTGAGATAACGCCGGAAAGGCTATGTTAACCACTGTGATAAAAATGTGTCAAATGGTCTATAAAGCGAGTGTATGATGCCCCATGATCATATCAATGTATACAGTTATGATTTAATAAAAAAAAATAAAAAAAAAACAAAAAAAACAAAAGATGCCTCAAGAATTCAATGAATTCAAAGACAGAACGACCAAAGATTATGACAAATTGAGGCAAGAACTTGCAGACCTCAAAGATCTGAGAAATAGAGTAGAACCCCTAAGTGAAAAAATAGAACAAGGAGAAGAAAGGATCTCTGACATCAAAGAAAAAGCTGTTTAATGCTCCAGAATGCTCAATGAGGAAAAAAATATTGGAGAATAAAATGGACCATTCTCTCAGAGAGCTTTGGGATAATTCAAAGAGATCTAATATCCACCCCATACAAATGCCTGAGTTATGAGGGTGCTGTGAAGGATAAGGAAGCTTTACTTCATGAAACACTCAAATAGAATTTTCCATACATTCCAAGGGATTCTGAAATCCAGATAGCAGACAGTTTCAGAACACCAGCATGACTCACCCCGAATAAGATATCCCGAAGGCACATACTAATTAACTTCAATAAAATTAATATGAAGGAGAAAATTATGAAAATAGCAAGATGTAAGAAAATCATAACCTACAAGGGGAAGAATATTAGAATTTCTGCAGAACTCTCTGCTGAAATCTTTCAAGCTAGAAGAGGGCACTCATCAAATTTTAATCTCCTAAAACAAAATAACTTTCAACTCAGGATCCTGTATCCAGCTAAATTGAGTTTCATTTATGATGGAACAATTAAATACTTTAATGACATTCACATGTTGAAGAAATATGCCATAACAAAAACAGCTCTCCAGGATATTGTGAGACCTATTGTCCATAATGACCAGCACAATCCTTCACCCAAAAGGTAAACTCACTCAGAAACTATTAAATTCCAACTTCCACAATTATGAATGGATAAAAACGTCTGCTAGTCTTGGGCGGCACCTGTGGCTCAGTGAGTAGGCCGCGGGCCCCATATGCTAAGGGTGGCGGGTTCAGGCCCAGTCCTGGCAAAACTGCAACAAAAAAATAGCCGGGCATTGTGGTGGGCACCTGTAGTCCCAGCTGCTCGGGAGGCTGAGGCAAGAGAATCGCGTAAGCCCAAGAGTTAGAGGTTGCTGTGAGCCGTGTGACACCATGGCACTCTACCTGAGGGCGGTACATTGAGACTCTGTCTCTACAAAAAAAAAGTCTGCTAGACTTTCAAAAAACTCAGTACCAAAAATACTATCTGGCTTATCAAAACATTCAATTAATGTGAATGGCTTTAATTGTCCTCTAAAGAGCCACAGGTTGGCTGACTGGATACAAAAACTCAGGCAAGACCTCTGCTACATTCAAGAATATTACCTTACCTTAAAAGATAAACATTGGCTCAGGGTGAAGGGGTTGTCATCTATAATTCAGGCAAATGGAAATGAGAAAAACACAGTAGTTTCAATTTTATTCACAGATGCCTTAAGTTTAAAGCAACCAATTTAAGGAAGAATACACATGATCATTTCATATTTGTTAAGGGCAACACACAACATGATGAGATTTCAATTGTCAACATTTATGCACATAAGCAGTGTATGTCTTAATTTATAAGAAAAAATTTAACATACATGAACAACTTGATTACCTTTAGCACCATAATTATCAGAGATTTTAACACTCCTTTGGCATTGTTGGATAGATCCTCCAGAAAGAAGCTAAGCAAAGACAATTTAGAGTTAAATATAAACATTCAACATTTCCATCTAACAGATATCTACAGAACATTTAATTTTAACAAAACTGAATGCACATTCTTCTCCTCAGCCCATAGATCATCCTCCAAAATTGATCACGTTTGAGGTCACAAGTCAAACCTCAGCAAATTTAAAAGAATAAAAATTATTTCTTGTTTTTTCTTGAATCATCATTGAATAAAAGTTGAACTCAGTAACAAGAGGAATATGCATATGGATACAAGAACATGAGAACTATATAACCTAATGCTGAATGATAGCTGGAGAATAAATGAGATTGAGAAGGAAATTTCCATTATTTTGGAACAAAACAACAATGAAGACATGATCTATCAGAACTTCTGGGATACTGCAAAGACAGTCTTAAGAGGGAAATTTATAGCATTGCAAACCTTCCTCAAGAGAATGGAAGGAGAGGAACTCAATAACTTAATGGGATGTTTCAAGCAACTGGAAAAGAAGAAAATTCCAAGCCTACACCCAGTAGAAGAAAAGAAATAACTAAAATTTGAGCAAAACTAAATGAAATTGAAAACAAAAGAATAATGTGACAGATCAACGAATCAAAGTGTTGTTATTTTTAAATGCTCAATAAAATAGATAAATCTTTGTCTAAACTAAACAGAAGTAGAAGTGTTATAGTCTTAATTTCATCATTCAGAAATGAAAAAGGCTAAATAACAACTTTCAGTTCTTGGAAACATGCCACCCCCGTAGACTTAGCGAGAAAGAAGTGGAAATGTTGATCAAGCTTATAACAAGTTTTTTTTTTTTCTTGTTGTTGTTGTTGTTTTGTTTTAGATACAGATTCTCACTCTATCACCCTTGGTAGAGAGTGCCGTGACATCTCTGCTCACAGCAACCTCCAACACCTGCGTTTAGGTGATTCTCTTGCCTCAGCCTTCCCAGTAGCTGGGATACAGGTGCCTGCCACAATGCCTGGCTATTTTCTTTGTTGTTGCAGTTTGCTTGGGCTGGGTTTGAACCCACCACCACCAGTACATGGGGCCAGTGCCCTGCTCACTGAGCCACAGGCACCGCCCTATAACAAGTTCTGACATAGCATCAACTATAAGAAATCTCCCCAAAAGTAAAATCCCGGGACCAGAAGGGTTCACATCAGAATTCTTCCAAACCTTTAAAGATAAACTAGTACTTATATTACTTAACCATTTCCAAAACATAGAAAAAAATAAAGAAATTATTCCCAACAAATTTTATGAAGTAAATATCACCCTGATATCTAAACAAGGAAAAAAACAAATGATAGACCAGTATCTCTAATGAATATTGATGGTAAAATATTTAATGTGATCCCACAAACTGAATCTAACAACACATCAAATAAATTATACACCACGACCAGGTATGCTACATCCCAGTGTCCCGAGGATGGTTCAATATATGTAAATCCATAAATATAATACATCACATAAACAAAATAAAAATCAAGACCATATGAATCTTTGAATTGATGAAGAAAGAGATTTTGACAATATACAGCCTGTTTTCTTGATCAAAACGCTTTAGAAAATAGGTATAGAAGGAACATTTCTTAAACATATAGAGACCATCTATAGGAATTCCACAGCCAATACTGTATTAAATAATTTCCACTCAGATCATCTACCAAACAAGGATGCCCATTATCTCTACTACTTTTGAATATTGAAATGGAAGTCTTAGCCACTGAAATCAGGCAATATAAGGCAAGCAAATAGATACAAAGTGGACCAGAGGAGATCAAACTGTCATTTTTCACAGATTATATGATTATATATCTGTAAAACCCCAAGGAATCAACTTCAAAACTTTTAGAATTAATCAAGGAATACAGAAAAGACTCATGTTCCACAATTATCACAAATTTGTAGCCTTTACATATTCAAACAATAATGGAAAAAACAAACAAACAAACAAAAAAACAATGAAGGACTTCATTCCCCTTAAGGTAGTGCCAAAGAAGATGAAATATCTGGGAGTGTATCTAACAAAGAATATAAAATATTTCTATAAGGATAAATAGGAAACCTTGAAAAAAGAAATAGCTGAAGATGTCAAAAAATGAAAAAATATACCATGCTCACAGCTGGGAAGAATCAACATTGTTAAAATATCTATAGCATCTAAAGCAATCCAGAGATTCAATGTGATCCCTACTAACCCACCTTTGTCATACTTTAAAGAACTGGAAATATTAGTACTTCATTTTATATGAAAGCAGGAAAAACCTCAAATAGCCAAGACATTACTCAGAAATAAAAACAAATCAGGAAGAATCATGCTTCCAGAATTCAGACTATACAATACATTGATAGCTATCAAAACATCATGGTACTGGTGCAAAAATAGAGAAGCCGGATGTTTGGAATAGAATTGAAGACCAAGAGGTGAACACAGAAACTTATCATCATTTGATTTTTAATAAGCCTATTAAAAATATAAAATAAAAAAATATATAAAATTCCTATTCAACAAATGGTGCAGGGTGATTTGGCTGGCGACCTGTAGAAAAATGAAACTGGACCCACATCTTTCTCCTCTAACAAAAATTGACTCTCACTGGTTAAAGGACTTAAACTTAAGAAATGAAACAATAAAAATTCTTAGAGAGAATGCAGGGGAAATGCTTTAAAAATTGGCCTGGGAGAAAACTTTATGAGGAGAACACCCCGAGCAATTAAAGCAACGTCAAAAATACATTACTGGTATCTGATCAAATTAAAATCTTCTACATGCCAAGACCACACTAAGTAAAGCAAATAGACATCCCTCAGAATGAAAGAGGATTTTTGCTAGTTCCATTTCTGACAAAGGTCTAATAACTAAAATCCAAAGAGAACTCAAACATATTAATAAGAAAAAAAATCAAGTGATCCCATATCATTGTGGTCAAGAGACATGTACAGAAGCTTCTCTGAAGAAGATCGGTGCATGTTCTACAGAAACATAAACAAAAAAAAATGCTCATCCTTAATCATCAGAGCAATGCAAACCAAAACTACTCCGAGATACCATCTAACTCCAGTAATAGTAGCCCACATCACAAAATTCCAAAACTACAGATGTTGGCATGGATGTGGAGAAAAGGGAACACTTATGCAATGCTGGTGGGAATGCAACTAGTACATTCCTTTTGAAAGGTAGTTGGAGAACACTCAGGGATCTAAATATAGGCTTGACATTTGATTGTACAATTCCCCTTCTGGGTGTATATTCAAAGGACCAAAAATCACTTGGAAATTAAGATATTTGCACCAGATTGTTCATTGCACTGAATTTATAATTGCCATGTCATTGAAGAAGCCCAAGTGCCCATCAACCCATGAATGGATTAATAAATTGTGATATACGTATACCATGAAATACAATGCAGCATTTAAAAAACGAAGACTTTAACTATTTTATGTTTATGTGGATGGAGATGGAAAATATTCTTCTTTCAAAGTATCTCAGGAATGGAAAAAAAATCCAATAAGTACTATTTTGAAACCAATTTACAATCACTCACACAAGCATGTGATAAATGAAAGGGGAAGAAGGAGGAAAAGGGAAGTAGAGAAGGAGGGAGATGAGTGTTCCCGTAGAGGGAGGGTTGTTAGAAGGACCACACCTATGTAGCATATTGCAAGTACAAGTTGGATCTAACAGGTTTAAAACAAAAATGTCTTAATCATGTAATAGGGTAAAAGAGGTGAAGCCTATGATGTTTAGTGGGATTTAAGCACTCCAATTTGTACAAATAATCAACACATCAAATTCCATAAAGGCATGCATTTTTTTATGATCTATGCACAAAGACTTTAATAAAAGAAAACAAAATAAATAATTAGAGATATATTGTGGATTCTGTGGGGAGTATCAATAAGTCAGGACACACAGTATTGGGATTGATTCATTGGGATATTGCCTGTTGATTTCATGAGCGGGGAAATTTCAAAGATGTCAGGTTCCTGACAAATAACTGATTGGAGCAAAGGAATATTGGCCCAGATTTGAGGACTCCAACAGAAGAGAAGGAGGAAATATTCTGGATTTTGTAGTGTGCATATGAGAAGCATGGTTAGTGTCAAAAATTCACTGTATGGGACTTTCCCACTGACAACACGAATTTAGAATAGGGCGGTAGCTAAGGCTCAAGGTTTAGAGCCCTGGCCCTGTATGTTGGAGGTGGCAGGTTATAAATTGTTCCCCATCAAAAAATATACTAAAAAACAAACAAACAAAAAAAGAATTAGTTGAGATATGGAGTATGAGATTGTAGTTAGCTATGATGATATCACAGCATGCTAGAATGGGAAGGAAGCAGACTTAGGCCCAGCCTGGAAAAAAACAAAACAAAAAAAACCTGAATTTAGAATATCAAATGATCATAGTCACATAAAATCCAAAGGCTTCACCAATATAGATTTTATGAATATAATTTCCCTTGGAGAGAATAATTTCTCTAGTTGATATCTAATCTAGGGGTAAAATACCCCTGAAAATAAGGGGTAAATCCTTAAGCAATGATGTATTGAGAGATATTAATGTTTCCCTCGGTAGATTTTCCTGCCTTCAGTATCATAGCTCACAACAGTCTTCAGGTGTTGTGAATAAACGAATCTATTCCCTCCACTGGGACTCTTATTGCTTACATCACATTGGCCATTTTTATTCTTCAGAAATGGGGATCTCACAATTTCTCAGGCTAGTAACCAATTCAGAAGCTGAGAGAATCCAACTGACTTGGTCTCCCAAAGTGCCAAGATGACAGGCATGAAGCACCACCGCTGGCTACAAACCATAGTTTGAAAAATATCCCTACTTCAAAGTCTGTAACAGGGATCCTCAAACTTTTAAACTGGGGGTCAGTTCACTGTCCCTAAGGCCGTTGAAGGGCCGGAGCATAGTTTAAACCAAAATCTATGAGCAAATTCCTATGCACATTGCACATATCTTATTTTGAAGTAAGAAAACAAAGTGGGAACACATGCAATCACACCACCTCATGTGGCACGAGGACTGTAGTTTGAGAACTTCTGGTGAAGTGTTGGCTCATACCTGTAATCCTAGAACTCTGGGGGGCAGAAGCAGGTGGTTCAAAGTAACGGGGAACTCTAAAGGGGCACCTGGACTTTCAGATGCTCAAGAGGATGAGGCAGTAAGATATGTTGAGCCTTTGGTCACACATTAGGAATAGGGCACTGGCCCCATATAATGGAGGTGTCAGGTTTTGACATGGGCCCGGGCAAAAAACTGCAATATATGTACATATGCAGGAGCCCAGGAGTTTGAGATTGCAGTTAGATATGATGACATCACACTATGCTAGAGAGGATTAGGACATAAACTATTTATCAAGGAAAGAAAAAATGACAACTTCAGCAGGATTGAACAATGAGCTTTCCATGTCAATTCATAGTATCCTGTGTGTGAGGTGGGATAGTGCAGACTGTCTCTCAGGTATAGGCATGACCTGCATAGTTCTTATGCTGTGAGACTTTTGAGTACCTAAATTTTTGGAAAACTTTTTCAAGTAGCTTTACGTAAAAAAACTTTCTCAAGTAGCTTTATGTAAAAAAAAAAAAAAAATTGCAAGCATAAAATTCTGTTTTTCTTAGTATAGACACAGAATTGTGCAACTATTATCACAATCTAATTACAGGGAAGTGTCTTCTCCCCCCACACAAAGAATATAAAAGAACTACCAACTGTCACTCGCATCTTCCCCTCCACCCTTCCGCACCTATCCCCTATCCCTAGAAGACTATTGGCTTTGTCTTCATGTTTTCCTTTTCTTTTTAATTTTTTTTTATTAAATCATAGATGTGTACATTAATGAAATGAAGGAAGACAATTTACTAGTTTTATATACCAATTGAAATATTTTCATCTAACTGGTTAACATAGCCTTTACCCCATGTTCTTATGTTAGTTATTATGTTAAGACATGTATACTTCACACGTAGTAGTGGGGATCAACTCATAAAACTTCCTAGACTAATTCATGTCTTGAGGTTTTCTTCTTAGTTCAGTCATTCTCTGTGTCGTCTTTTATAACTGGCCTTGTTTCCTTGTCATAATGATTATGAGGTTCATTTCTATTTTAAAATAAATACGCATTTCATACTTTTTGATTGTCAAAAAATATTCCATATTATAAATATAGGACATTATTGGTATCCAAGCATCTGTAAATCCCATTAGTACTCCTGAAGATGTTCCCTTCTCATCTAAGATTTTTAAAATTTTTCATCAACAAGATAAGTTGCCTCTGTCAAAAGACTTTGTTCGTGTCGCTTGAGGTGATATTGTGGTCTTTTTTACTGTTTCTATTAAGTTAGTGTGTTTTATTAATTGAATTTCCCTTATTACCAGGCAATTCTGGTAATAAATCTCATTTGGGATACATGTATAAAATATATTCTGTGCTACTGGACTTTTCCTGAATCTACTTAGTATATCTCTAATAAATTCATACTGCATTTCCCTCTGTGCCACAGAAAAATATGTTGGTACCATCATCACTCAAGGAATTGCAAGCTGCTAAACTCAAGAGATCCTCCCAATGTTATCCTTCTCATCTGCTGAGAGTACAGGCCAATGCCATCACTGCTGTAGAAGTATTGGACTTATGTTTAGGATATGCAGGGTCTTACAAAGTTACTCATTCTGGTCTGAAACACCTTACTAGGAATCTTTCTGACTCAGCCTCTGAAATTGTTGTGATTATAAGTGTCAGGTATGTTGCTCATTCATGCTTATGTTTTGGCCAAGGTTTTTCTTTATTTTCCTCAGAGATAGGAGCTCTTAGGTTAAAATATAACAACTCTATTCAGATATAATTCACACACTCCAAAATTCACTCATTTCAAGAATAGAGTTGAAGACTACACATTCAGAGATCACTTGTATAGTTTATTTGTTTCTTATTAGGGAACTTTCCCTTAAGGTGTAGAGAAAGAGATAGAGGAAAGAAAGGAATGAAGGAAGGAAAATAATGGAGAGAGCAAGCCAATGAGAGAGACAGAGTTGCAGAGAGGAAGTTTAGAGTGAGAGAGGGTGAAGGGAAGGGGGAGGAATAATAACAAAAAATAAAAAAGAAAGAAAGAAAGAAAGAAAATGACCAAATGTGGTGGTTCTCACCTGGTTATCCTAGCCTTTTTGCAGGCTGACAATGATCTGAGTTCTTGAAGAAGGTGGTGCTGATAATGGAGACTGTAAGTGTCATACCCTGTACCTAAGAAAAAGTGAATAATTCTGTAGGCATTGTGATAGGCACCAGTATTCATAGGCACATGGGAGTCTCAGGCATGAGATTTGACTGAATTCTAGAGTTTGAGTTTGCTATGATCTAGACTAATTCCATGAAAGAATAGCCTGGAGCACATAAGGAAACCATATTCAAAAATACCTATACAGAGACAATTCGACAAACCAGCTAATAAACTTTTCATCATCTAAAAAGGCCAGAATTACTTTGATTGTTCAAGTAAAGTAGACATACTTAAGACCTGTGAAGCTATAACCACTTGGAGGCTGTAGCCAGGCATAGTAAATTTGTAAGGTCCATTCAAATTGATGTGTTGAGGTAGCTGTCAAAGAGGTCCTTAAAATCAAGACCCATGGGCGCTGCCTGTTGCTCAGTGGTTAATGCACCATGCCCATAAATAGAGGGAGGTGAGTTCGAATACCTACCTGGCTAAACTGCAAAAAAAAAAAAAAAAACTGCCAGGTGTTGTAGTGGGTGCCTATAGTTCCAGTTACTCAGGAAGTAAATGTATCACAGAAGCTGGGGAGTTGGTGGTCGCAGTGAGCTGTGTTACTACGGCACTGTACCAAGTGTGACAAATTTAAACTGTCTTAAAGAAAAAGAAAGTAGCATCCTATTTAAATGACTCCATGCAGTTTTGTCAGCTATGATGCAATTTGAGTCACACTGCTCTACAAAATCTTAACTATTGTGTCAGCCTAGTGCTGAGAATCTCAACTTTCAATAGAATCAACAAGGCACAATAGAATATCATTTCTCTGTCTGTGGATGGAGGGCTAAGAAGAGTTCCAGTTCAAATACTTATGGGATACCAGCTGAAGCGGGCATAACAGGCTACTTGGTATTTTTTAACAGAAGCCTGGATTCCTGGACATTACAGGATGAAGTCAGTACCTGGTCACATGGATAACATCACAATAGGTGTTGCATTGGGTTACCCTTCTGAAGATTAAGCTTATTCCTGCTAAGTATGTGTATTGGCTTTCTAGGTTTGTCATTGGGTTGAAAATGTAACAAAAGAGTGTGGTTATTTTCTTCACACTAAATTCCTGCTTCCTAAATTTGTTTGTGTCTGTGGCCAAGCAATTGCAATAACCCTTCAATTTCCTTTTCAATTTATAAATTTTTAAGCAAGTGGAAGAATGTGGGTTATACCTAGTGCTGCCCTGGGGTGTTGTAGACCAAGAGCCTGAGTCTAAAGATCGGAGAGTGATATCACAGACCTGATAGGTATGTCTCACAATTCTCTCTTGTACTTTTAGTGATATTTTACTTATTTTTATAGAATACATTTTTTGTGACTGTGGGGGTTTCACTAAAGTTCCTTTCTTGAAATCTCCTGAAGCAAGTCATCCATTAGTGTACTCCATATCTCCAGTTATTTATGAGGATCATGGGAAACATCAGCCCATCTGGAAGTTCCAACATTCCTGACATTTGTGCCAGGTGTGTCCAGACATTTGGATTCTTGGCCACATAGGAAGTAGAAGAGATTTTTAGGGCCACATATTCAATACTTTATCACTAACGAAACCTGATTAGCAAAAAAGAGATATTGGATAATTGTGGTGATATCTGCCACCACTGATATACAAAACAGTACTGACTTAAACCATGTGTGTCATTCGAACCTGAGAATTGGACACGCCTAAAGCCCCTGGTAAGGTTGTTTCTTAGGTAGAGTTCAATGACATTTGTCACATGTGAATACAATATTTGGATGTTCTGGGTGGCCAAGGTGGGCAGAGTCCCAAAGCTCACCGGTTTGAGACAATGCTGAGCAACAGAAAGACACCCTCTGGTCTCATCTCCCTCCCTTTTTCCACTGAAATAGAAAATGTAGTCAAAATTTGTGGCCCTTGTCTTTAGTTCTAACTACTCCAGAGGCTGAGGCAGTAGGATCCATTCAACAAAGGAGTTGGATTTTGCTGTGTGCTAGGATGATGCCATGACATTCTAGTCTGGGCAAAAGAGTTAGGATCTGTCTTATGAAAAATAATAAAAGAAAGAAAGAAAGAAAATATGCTAGGCACACTTTCCTGAGCAAAGTACAAGGGTAGTTCTGGAGGAAGATAAAATGGGTACCACATAAAAGGGTAGATTTATTTTGGCCTCTGGAGGGGTAGGACAATTAGGCAGGACAACTGGGTTTGTGACTGGTTTATTAGGATATTGCTAGTTGATATAATGAGTAGTTGTTCTCCAGAGATATCTGTTCCCTTGATTCTGACTGATTGGGGCAAGGGAATATTGGCCCAGGTTAAAGGACCCAAACAGAAAGGTGGAAGGTATACTCTGTCTATTTTCGGGTCAAATGAAAAGCCTGATTGGTGTCAAGCATTCACTACGTGGGCAATTTAGAGTGACTAAAGAATCTATGATATTAAAAGGTTAGAGCTACATAAAATCAAAGGCTTGATTAAAACAGGCCTCAGGAACGCAATTTCCCTAGGAGAGAATAATTTCTCTAGTTCACATCTAATGTAGGGATAAAATTTCAACTCTATTCCTCATTTTTACATTTGTGGTCAAATGTAAAAATGAGGAATAATATCCCTACCAATTTTTTTTTTCCATTTATGTATTGGGACAGAGTGTCATTTTTTTGCCCTGCGTAGAGTACCCTGGGATCATAACTCACAGAAATCTTCAAGTGTTATTATTAAGGAAACCTACTCCCTCAGCTGGGAATACATTGACCTGCATAACACCCTGCCATTTTTTATTCTTCAGAGATAGAGATCTCACTAGTGCTCAGGCTGGTCTCCGATTCAGAAACTCAGACAATCCAACTGACTGGGCTTCCCAAAGTGCCAAGATGACAAGATCGAAGCCCCACTGTTGGCTACAAAACATAGTTTGAAAAATATCTCAAATGTCTCAAGTGGTGGCTCACAAACGTAATCTTAAAACTATAAGAGGCAGAGGCAGGTGATCCAAAGTGGTCACTTTGAGTGTCACCTGGAGTCCCATTTGCTGAGGAAGCTGAGCCTATAAGATCTCTTGAGACCAGGAGTTTAAGATTGTGATTAGCTGAGAGGTAGAGCACGATGGTGGATGGTTACAGGCTTAGCTCAGCTCTGGCAGAACAACAGGTGAGAGTGAGTGGGCCAGATTTTTACTGGCATGGAATATTAGTGTAGACAGGAAGTTCAGGATGTGCAGTGAAGTGGATTATTGGACTTGAAGTGTAATTCAGAGTTTTGGAGTCTTTCAGAAAAATTTCTGTGCCACTGCTATAGGTGGAGGAGTACAATACCCACTTCATGGGGAAAGCAGGTGTTGTGTGAAAAGATTGGTGAAGTTTGGACTCCTGAATGAAATTTGGCGGTCAGAAAGGGGTGCCATTAGGAATGGTATGGGGCTATGTAGCGAGATATAACAGTAGGAGGAAAGGATGCTGCTTAGGAACTAGACAAATTTTGAAATTTCAGAAGTGGCGAACTTCCCCAGGCACCTTTTCCCAGAGGCCAGTTGTGGGAAGTGATTTGTGGATCACTTGCAGGCAGCCATCCTGCACCTAAAACTGGTCCCAGATACCCTGCACTTCAGGAGAACTATTGCAGATACAGTTTGTGAAGCCTGTCGGAGAAGATTTTTTGGGATCGGTGAAATCAACAGTTTGGAAGGGTTTAGGAGGTGGAGCACAATGGCAGACAAGACAGCCTATTAGCTTAACTCTCCTAGAAGAATAGGTGTGATCCAGCAGGAAATATTAGTGTAGATTGGCAGTTCGGAGTGTGCAGCGTTGTGGCGGATTGCTGGGCTCAAAATGTATTCCGGAGCTGCAGAGAACGCCAGAAAAGTCTCTGTGTTTTCCTGAAGCGGCCCCTCCCCCACAGAAAATTACAATTCCCAGTTTGTGGGGAAACTAGGAGTTGAATGGAAAACTTGGAGAATCATGGACTCCTGAGCAGAATTTGGTGGTCAAATAGGGGTGCCATCTGTAGCAGCACGGCTGGGGCTAGGTGGTGAGTCAGGAAGAAGACACCTTTTGAAATTTCAGAAATAGCAAATGCCACAGGTAAATTTTTTTCTGGGGACAGGTGCAGCCATTTGAATCTCACTTGTAGGCAGCCATCATGCACCGAAAACTGGTCCAGGATACCTCACACTTCGTGAGAACTTTTGAAGAAATAATTTGTGAAAACTGCCTGTGAAGATTCTTTTTTAAACTGGTGGAATCAATACCTTGGGGAATCTATGCACCAAGCGGGTAGCCAGGCAAGCATGATAAAAACAGTGTAAACCAGGAGGCACCTGTGGCTCAATGAGTATGCCATCGGTCCTATATGCCAAAGGTGGTAGGTTCAAACCCGGCCCAGCCACACTGCAACAAAAAATAGGCGGGTGTTGGGCAATGCCTGTAGTCCAAGCTACTCAGGAGGCGAGGAAAGATCATTGCCTAAGCCCAGTAGTTGGAGGTTGCAGTAAACTGTGACACCAAGCCACTGTACAGAGGGCGACGAAGTGACACTTTGTCTGTACAATAAATGAATGAATGAATAAATAAATAAATAAATAAATACAGTGTAAACCATGAATCAGGTATGAGCTTCAAAACCACTCAGGGCGCTTCTGCTATCCAGAAAGTATATTGCAACATAAATATATAAATATATTCCTGCTAAACTTGATTTTAGGGCATACATATAGTTGTGTGTGTTTCTGTGAGTGTGTGTGTGTATAAATAATGTTTTGGTTGGTGGTGTCTTTTCTTCCAAGTTTTCTTTGCTCATTTTTTTTTTTTTTTTTGCTGTTTTGCCTTTTATCCTTTTCTTCTAGGAGTTATTGTCAATTATTTTATTATTAATCTTAACACTATTTTTCTTTTTCTCTTCTTCCCTTTTTATGGTTTTAGAGAGTGCTGAAAACAGACTATTCTGTTTTTTTTTCTATTTTTATTATTTTATTAGTAGTAGTACTATTTTTTTTCTTCTGTTTGTTACTTTCTGATTGTCTGCGCATCTGTTTGCTTGTGTGTCTTATAGGTATTTGGTTATTTACTCATTTTGTTTCAATATATTTTGTGTTTTGCTAAATTCTCAGGTTGGCTATTTGTCCTAACTCCAATTTTTACATTCAATAAGAACAAGGGGAAATGGGGTGTGCTGCTGTCAGGAGCCAGCTTTCAACAGAATGTCCAGTCCAAATGGAGAGATAACAGCCAGAAAGAACCCAACAAAGCAGAATAGTGGCAGCAAAGCTAAGAGAATAGTTAGATAATTGCATGTCTTCCCTACAAGACAAGGTGCTACTCCAAGGAAAAAAAATTTCAGGTACAGCACTCATCCCCAGAATGAAATGTATCTCTCTCCTCCCCCAAGAGATTTGCTTGTATTCTGTGGGATCTCTACTAATGAGCAGAGCAGTGAACAGACATTTTCTTCTCTAACTCCACTGAGGTGACGTACTAGAAGCTTGGACTCATTCTCCAGAAAGTACCTGCTGGGAGCCTAGGAATTCCCTTGTTTGGCAGGAAGTTTAGACAAATATTTTCCCTTCCACCTGGTAGAATTTCCAGTCTACCCTTTCCCTCTTGCATGATATGGTCAAGAAGTTGAACCCCTGCAGAGAGCAGAGTGTCTGCACTTGTTGGCTAGCACTGGGCATTGCATAGATGGAGGCAGTGCAGCTATGCTGTGTCTGTGAATCTGGTAACACTACAGAAACACATAAAGAGTGTGGTATGGCTCTGAGAAAGTGTATCTCAGTAGCAGTCGGGGGCTTGTGTCTATGAGTGATTGGTGGAGATTCAAACTGCAGAGGCTTTCAAAGCCAAGTGGAGACTCCTCCCAACCAACATCAATATTAATAGAGCAATCTTGCCTGGATCTAATTTTGGAGAGTCACTTTCCCTAATCTGTAGTCTGCTATAGGATACCAGACTTCACACTATAGGGATACCAGAGCTGCAGAACTGCAGTGGCAAAGGTATGCTGGCTGAGGGAGAAATAAATGCACTGTCTAGATATTGTCATGTTTAAATTGAGCTTAGGAGGAAACATTCTCCAGTTGCCATTGAGTACCTTAGGCAGATAGGCTTCAGTTCCCCCTGCTGGCTGGTGGCAGAGGGTAGTGGCTGAGAGGAAAAGGCATTGAATCGACTTTGACTCTTGAAGGTGGAAAGCCCTGGCATATTTGCTTGTTGAACAGATCTGAGACACAGAAACTGGGTTAACAGGAACTGTCATTGCCAAAGTCCAGTAGTGAAGAGAGATCATGGTGGGAAAAGAGTCATCAGCCCCCTTGCTCAAAACCTTCTATTAGATAGGCCTTTCTGGCTCCTTGGAGCACCAGAGCAAGCCACACTTGAGCTACCAGTAGACTCTTGCTATCTAGTTGCTGGAGACATTTTGAATTCTATTGCTAGAAAGTGGGGGCTATTGGGAAAATTGTTTGAAACTCCTCAATTGGACAAATCAACCAAGGATTCTCCAAGTTGGCACCCTGGTTTTCTTGCAGTTGGGAAGTTTGATTTTCCTCTTCAGGGTGTTGCCTGCAAAGGGGGGAGGAAAGTTTTATTTGCTTATATTTCTCCAAAGCTAAGCCTTCAACCCACAGTCACTGATACGCTACCTTTGCACAGAGATCAGCTGAATACAAGACAGAGCCGCCCAGCGCCAATACCCCAAGCGGGTTTCAAAGTCTCAGGCTGTAGTATTGTAAAGGTTCATTGAAAAGTAGTAGAGGAAGGGCGGCGCCTGTGGCTCAGTGAGTAGGGCGCCGGCCCCATATGCCGAGGGTGGTGGGTTCAAACCCAGCCCCGGCCAAACTGCAACCAAAAAATAGCCAGGCATTGTGGCGGGCGCCTGTAGTCCCAGCTGCTTGGGAGGCTGAGGCAAGAGAATCGCGTAAGCCCAAGAGTTAGAGGTTGCTGTGAGCCGTGTGACGCCACGGCACTCTACCCGAGGGCGGTACAGTGAGACTCTGTCTCTACAAAAAAAAAAAAAAAAGATTAAGAAAAGTAGTAGAGGAAAAGATGAAGTCACCAGTCCCAGCTCTTTGGTGACTGGCTGGTCAACCAAAACCCCAGAAGCCTCCAATCCAATTTCACTTTATCTGCTAATCTAGCCAAATAGTGAAAAAAAAAAAAAATATATATATATATGGGTTCAAATCAGCAGAAAATCTGGCAACATGAATAATCAGAAGAAATTAACTTCCCCTTAGGAATGACAAGCCAGCCACACCAGAGAATCTTATTAATAAACAGATGGCAGCAATGTCAGAAATCTAATTTAGAATTTGGATGGCAAATAAGATTAACGGAATAGAAGTAATGTTGGTATTACAAAGTCTAGCAATAATTCAAAATTTGTCTCAAGAAATCAATGTATTCAATGACAAAATCACAAAAGATTTTGACACATTTAGAAAAAAAATTAGAGCTTCCAAGATATGAGATATACAATAAAATACCTCAGTGAAAGAATGGAAAACGGAGAAGAAAGAATTTCTGATATCGAAGACAAAGCTTTTGAATGCTCCCAAATGCTCAAAGATGAAGAGAATTGGAGAGAGAAAATGAATCATTCTCTCAGAGAGCTCCAGAATAGTTTGAAGAAAACTAATATTTGCCTTATATGAATTTTTGAAGGTGACAACAGTGCTTTAAAAGGCACAAAGGCTCTACTTCAAGAGATAATAAAGGAGAACTTCCCAGACATGCAAAGAGATTCTGAAATTCAGATAGCACAAAGGTTCAGAAACAAAGCCCAATTCAATCATCTTTGAGGCACATTATAATGAACTTCACCAAAGTTAATATGAGGTAGAAAATTGTGCAAGCAGCCAGACTTAAAAAATAACAATAAAAATAACTTACAAGGGGAAGAATATTAGAATGATTGCAGATATCTCTCCTGAAATATTTCAAATAGAAGAGGATGGTCATCTACCTTCAGTCTCCTAAAACAAACTAATTTTGACTCAGAATTCTGTATTTAGGTAAATTGATTTTCATTTATGGAGGAGAGATTAAGTACTTTAATTATATTCATAGGTTGGAAAAAATAAGCTTAAGTTAACCAGCTATCCAGGATATACAACAGTTAGATTTGACAGACATATACAGAACATTTCATTCTAACAAAACTGAATATACATTCTTCTCATCAGCACATAAAAAATCCTCCAAAGTTGATCGCATCTAAGGTCACTAGGCTAATCAAGAAATGTAAAAAAATAAAAATAACAAGTGATTCCATTTCAATGTGTGAAAGAGACTTGAACAGAATGTTCTCTGAAGAAGACAGGTGCATGGTGTATAGACACATGAAAAAAAAAGAAAATGCTTATAATTATTAATTATCAGTGAAATGTAAATCAAAACCACAGTGAGGTACCATCTAAATCCAGTAAGAGAAGCCTACATCACAAATTCCCAAAACAATAGATGTTGGCATGGACGTGGAGAAAAGAGAACTCTTATTCACTGCTGGTGAGTATGAAAACTAATACGTTTCTTTTGTAAAGAAGTTTGGAGAATACTCAGGGATCTAAAAATTGACATACCATTAGATCTCCAAATTCCTTTTGTAGGAGGAGACCAAGATACCCCAAATCACTTTGAAAAAAGATACATGGACCAGATTATTCATTGCAGCTCAATTCAAAATACCAAGGTCATAGAAAAAGTCCAAGTGCTCATCCTGTTTGGAATTATTCCTTATGTTTATATGTTTTGGAAAAGGTTAAGTAATATAGGTACTACTTTCTCTTTAAAGGTTAGGAAGAATTCTGATGTCTAGCCATCTGCTTTCATGCTATCCTTTTTGGGAATATTTTGTATGTTTGATGCTATTTCAGAACTTGATATAAGCCTGTTCAACATTTCCACTTCTTCTGGCAAGTCTAGGAAGGTGGCGCAATTCTAAGTGTTGGTCTATTTCCTTCAGATTTTCATATTTCTGAGAATAGTATTTTATTATTCATTTAATATTATTTAAATTAAGGAAAAGTCTGTGGTTATTCATATCTGTCATTCCTGATTGATGAAATTAGAGATTTTACTCTTTTAATTTTTGTTAGATTAGCCAAAGTTCTATCTATTTTATTGACCTTTTCAAAATAAATACTTTTTGATTCATTGATCTAGTGTATTATTGTATAATTCTATTATTTTCAATTTAATTTCAATCTACTCTAATTCTGGGTATTTCTTTTATTCTGCTGCACTTTAGGTGGAATTTTTTTTTTTTTTTTTGCTTGATCCATCCCAGTATGTTGTTGATGTTTTTCTCTTTCCATTCTCTTGAGGAAGCCTTCTATTGCGTTAAATTTCTGTCTTAGGACTGCCTTTGCTGTTTCAAAGAAGGTTTGATAGTACATGTCTTTAATAGATTTTTTTTAGATTTATTATTTTTATTTTTTATTAAGTCTTTTGAACATAGATCATAAATATATTTTTGCCAATTTCAGTGTGTTGATTATTTGTACAAATTGCAGTGCTTACATCATATAATCAATATAGCCTTCACCTCATTTATCCAATTATAACATTAGAACATTTTCATTATGTTTTTGTTCCAAAAATTTTGTAAACTCTTTATTAATCTCACTTATGACCCAGCTACCATGTAACATAAGATTACTTAGTTTCCATGTTTTTGTGTGAGTCTGAAAATTCCTTTTGTTACTGAGTTCAACTTTTATTACATGATGGTCTGAGAAGATACAAATAATGATTTTTATTTTTTCTCTTTGCTGATGTTACTCTTGTAACCTAAAATGTGATCAATTTTGGATAATATTAGATGCATTTATGAGAAGAATGTGTATACAGAATTTTTAGAGTGAAATGTTCTGTATAAATCTGTTAAATCCAATTATTGAATGGTTAATTTTAAGTCTAGAATTTCCTTGCTTAGCTTATCATTGGAGGATCTATCTAACACACCCAAATGTGTGTTAAAATCTCCAGCAATAATAGTTCTAGAGAAAATCAATTTGCTTATGACAGTGAGAGCCTCTCTTATAAATTGAGGAGCATTCTGCTTGAATGTATAAACATTAATATTTGAAATCTCATCAGCTTGAGTGTTACTCTTACCAAATTTGAAGTGAAGGTTCTTATCTTTCCTTATTTTGTTGGTTTAAAGCCCATTATATCTGTGAATAAAATTGCAACACATTGATATAAGGGATTGTTAGCTTTTTTCAATGGACAAGAGACATGAATAGAACTTTCTCTAAAGACAACAGACGAATGGCTAACAAACACATGAAAAAATGTTCATCATCTCCATATATTAGAGAAATGCAAATCAAAACAACCCTGAGATATCATCTAACCCCAGTGAGAATGGACCACATCACAAAATCTCAAAACTGCAGATGCTGGCATGGATGTGGAGAGAAGGGAACACTTTTACACTGCTGGTGGGACTGCAAACTAGTACAACCTTTCTGGAAGGAAGTATGGAGAAACCTCAAAGCACTCAAGCTAGACCTCCCATTTGATCCTGCAATCCCATTACTGGGCATCTACCCAGAAGGAAAGAAATCCTTTTATCATAAGGACACTTGTACTAGACTGTTTATTGCAGCTCAATTTACAATCACCAAAATGTGGAAACAACCTCAATGCCCACCACCCAGGAATGGATTAAGAAGCTGTGGTATATGTATACCATGGAATACTATTCAGTCATTGAAAAAAAAAATGGAGACTTTACATCCTTCGTATTAACCTGGATGGACGTGGAAGACATTATTCTTAGTAAAGCATCACAAGAATGGAGAAGCATGAATCCTATGTACTCAATTTTGATATGAGGACAATTAATGACAATTATGGTTATGGGGGGAAACAGAAAGAGGGAAGGAGGGAGGGGGGTGGGGCCTTGGTGTGTGTTACACTTTATGGGGTCAAGACATGATTGCAAGAGGGACTTTACCTAACAATTGCAATCAGTGTAACTGGCTTATTGTACACTCAATGAATCCCCAACAATAAAAAAAAAAAAATTGCAACACGTCTTTTTCTGATTGCCATTTGCATGAATTATCGATGACTACACCTTCACTATGAGTCTATATTTATCTTTTAATGTAAGATGAGATTTTTTTTATGTGCAGCAGAAATCTGACAGGAATTTTGTGTTCAGTCAGTTAATCTATGCCTCTTTATAGGGCAATTTAAGCCATTCACAGTAATTGACATTAAAGTCTAGTATTGGTTTTGGTGTAAATTTTTCAAATGTCCAGTGGACATTTTAAATCCTATTCCCACTGTGGATTTTAGGTTTTGATCAAAAATTTATCAGGGAGCTTACTTTTGTGGTAAAGTATTGTGGTGGTCATTCTGGAGGAGGGGTCTGATAATATCCTGGAGAGCTGGTTTAGTAACGGTAAATTTCTTCTAAAGGTGAATATCATTAATGTATTTAATTATTCCATTGTAAAAGACACTCGTTTTAGCTGAGTGCAATATACTGGGTTAAAAATTGTTTTGTTTTAATAGCCGGGCGTTGTGGCAGGTCCCAAGCTACTTGGGAGGCTGAGGCAAGAGAATCGCCTTAAGCCCAGGAGTTGGAGGTTGCTGTGAGCCGTGTGACGCCACGGCACTCTACCCAAGGGCGGTACAGTGAGACTCTGTCTCTACAAAAAAAAAAAAAAAATTGTTTTGTTTTACGAGGTTGAAGTTAGATTATCGTCCTCTTCTAGCTTGAAAATGTTCTGTAGAGAAATCTGAAGTCATTCTAATATTCTTTCACTTGTAAATTATGGTTGTTCTGCGGATGGATGTTTGCAGTATTTTCTCCTTCATATTAATTTTTGTGAAGTTAATTATAATATTTCTGGGAGATGCTTTATTTGTCTTGAGTCCTACTGGTATTGTCTCTGCTCTTGGATGTCAGCATCTCTTGTGATGTTTGGGAAGTTCTCCTAGATTGCCTCCTGGAGAATAGCATCTGAACCTTTTGAAGCAAACTCATCATCTTGAGAGATTCCTGAAGGGACAACAGGAATATTTGTTTTCTTAGAATTATACCAGAGTTCTCTTAGAGAATGATCTATTTTTGCTATCCACTTCTCTTCCTTTTTGTGTGTTTGGGAGCATTCTAAAGCTTTGTCTTTGATGTCAGACATCCTTTATTCTGCCTGCTTTATTCTGGTACTGAAGGATTCTACTGTATGTTTCATATTTTGGAAGTTTGAAACTTCTTTTCTCAATGTGTTAAAATCTTTTGCGCTTTTGTCTTTGAACTCAATAATTCTTGAGAAAACTTTTAAATTATTCCTGTAATTTGTAACTCCTACTTTACTTCAATTTTGTTAATGTTACTTGCCATCCAAATTCTAAATTCAATTTCTGACATCTCAGCCATCTGTTCATGAATGGAATCCTCTGGTGTGGCTGGTTTGTCTTTCTTTGGTCCGATCATTCCTGTTGCCAGAGTTGTTCCACTCTTCACTCAAAAAAAAAAAAAAAAAAAAGTGTGCCCCATGTTTTATTTCTCCATTTGGCTAGATGAGCAGGTAACATGAAATTGTATGGGTGGCTTCCTGGGTTGTTGTTGACCAGTCCTTTACCAACGAGCTTGGACTGCTTATTGCATATTGTTTTTTACAGATTTTCAAAGGACCTATACAGTGATAGAGCCTGAGATTCTGAAGACCTGTCTGGTGTAGTGGTGCTAAGTGACTCTGTCTTGTATTCAGCTGATCTCTCTCCAAACCTAGTGAATCAGTGATTCTGAATTGAAGTCTCAGCCATAGAGAAATACAAGCAATGAAGTCATCATATCCCCAAGAGACAAGAACTCAAAGAGGAAAATAAAACCTTCCCACCACAACAGAACTGGGGTACTACCTTGCAGTTTCCTCAGTTGATTTGTTCAGTTCAATAGTTTCAAACCAATTGTCCCAATCATCACCCACTCTCTAGCTGGAGAGTTCACCACATGTCTATCTGGAGAGTTCAAAACGTGTCCAACAACTAGACAGCAGGTGTCCATTTCTAACTATAGTGTGGCTTGCTACCATGCTTTGAGGTATCAGAAAGGACTCTCCAGTAGAAATATTGGAACAAGGGAGATGATTCCTTTGTCTCCACTTTGTTCCCCTTTCATCACCAGACTCTGAGAACCACAGGCACTGGTAATCCGACTGCTAGTCTCTGTTAACCTAGTATCTGTGGCCAGTTCTGTCCAATAAGCAAATGTGCCTGGGCCTTGTGCCTACCAGAGTCAAAATAAAGTCAATGGCTGTTCCTCTTTACCACCACCCTCTGCCACAAGCTAGGACAGTGATACGAAGCAATTGGTGAGTATTCCACCAGAGCTCATTTTAAACCTGAGGGTATTCAGACAGCAAATGTATTTCTTACTCAGCAACCACACATTTTTCACTGCTGTTCTGCAGCTCTGGTATTTCCATATGCTGAGGTCTAGTGTCCTCTGGCAGACTAAAGAGGTGAGGAGATGACTGTCCAAAATTAGATTCCAGCAGGATAGCACAATTAACCCTGATGTTGGGTGGGAAGTGACTCAAGGTGGCTTCACGAAAATCATCATTTCCTAAATCTCTACCTATTTATCTGAGATCAATGCCTCAACCCCTGCTGAAATACACTTCCTTAGCTCCAGGCCAGACACCTTCCTCTCTGCATCTTTCTGCACTGTTACTGGATTCAGATATAGTATAGCTGCACTGACACCATCTATGCAATGCCCAGGCCTAGCCAAGAAGTGTGGACATAATGGTCTCTGTCAGGGTTTGACTTCTGGACCACTAACCAATGGGGGAATGGTACATGGGAAATTCAAGGTGGCAGGGAAAGTATTGTTCAAAATTCCTGCCAGAAAAGGGAATTTCTAGTCTCAAAGCAGGAACTCTGTAGAGAAGGAGTCTAAGCTTCTAGCAGGTCACTCTGCTGATGTGAGAGAAGGGAACCTCAGTTCACCATTCACAAGTAGATATCCCACAGTAAACAACCAACTCTTTGGGGGGAGGAAATGGACACATGTCCTCTATGGCATGAATTCTTTAACTGAAATTTTTTGCCTTGGAGACACACCTTACCTCAACAGAGAAGACGTGCAGTAATCTATCTTTTCTCTCAGCTCAGCTCTCATCCTTCATCTTTGTGTGTCCTTTATAGGCATTATCTCTGACTCTGGACTGGAGCTTCTATTGAAAGGTGTCTCCAGTTAGTCATCATCCCCCCCTTACATTTTGTTCTTATTGAAGGTAAAAATTGAAGTTAGGGAAAATAGCCATCCTGTGAATTTAGCAAAACATAAGAAACATTGAAACAAAATGAGCAAATTAACAAGGGAAAAATCTGTTGTTCTGGGAGCACTGAGCTAAAAATCTATCCCATCTGCCATCATACTCTACTTCCTAGACACTGCTTAACTGCTGATTTTACTGATCACAAAAAAATTTTCACAAACAGTATTCACAATCTATTCCTGCAACTGTTTTCATGACATGCTGGGTATCCTAAACCAGTTTGGGGGGCAGGATGGCTGCCCACATGTGAGATACACTTCGCCATGTGTGGCCCGTGGGAAAAGGCACCTGTGACAGTAGCCATTTATGAAAGTTCAAAATATGACTGCTTACTAAGTGGGATCCTTTCCTCTGATTGTTTTTGAAACCACTGACACCCAGCGGTACCTCTTCAAATGGGTCCCCTTTCTGGCCGCCTAATTCTGCTGAGGCGTCCACACTTTACCAATCTTTACACACAACACCCTGTTTCCCCATGAACCAGGAATGGTAGTCCTCATAAGGGAGGGGCTGGTTGCCCCCACAGCTGATGACAACAACCACTTCAGCAGCAGTGGCATAGAAATTTTTGTGGCAGACTTCCCGGCTCCGGGTTACACTCCAAATCAAGCAATCCATCACTTTTATTCACACTCCTAACTGCTTTCTACACTACTATTCCTTGCCAAGAAAAATCTAGCCCACTCACACTCACCTGTTCTTCTGAGAGAGCTAAACTAAACATCTATCATTGCTGCTATCATGCATGCTCTACCTCCAAATTTACACATCTAATGCAATCCCTAATAAAGTACCTGTGACATACTTTAAAGATATGGAAAACATAGTACTTCTTTTTACATGGAAACAAAAATACCTTGAATAGGCAAAACATTAATTCAAAAAATAATATCCAGGAGGTATAAGGCTACAAAACTTCAGATTATACTATAAATCTATAGTGATCAAAAAGCATGGAACTGGTACAAATATAGAGAGGTAGATATTTGGAAAATAATTAAAAACAATGAGATGAATCCAAACACTTATTGTCGTTTGATTTTTGATAAGCCTATGAAAAGCACCAATTGGGGGAAAGATTGCCCATTTAACAAATGGTGCTGGGTGAATTGGCTGTTGAGTTGCAGAAGACTGCAAACAGACCCACACCTTCTCCTCTGACAAAAATTAACTCACTTATTCAATGACTTAAACTTAAGACATGAAACTATAAAAATGCTTGGACAGAGTGCAGGGGAGGGACTGGTTGAAAAAATTGGCCTAGGAGAATAATTTATGAGGAAGAACCACGTGCATGTGATGTTAGAGAACACGAACCAGAGCCAAATGTTTAGACTGTGATTTCAAGATGGGAAATCACACAATTCTCAGGTCTACATTTTTATCTAGAATAGGCGTTTTTATCACAGTAGGTGTGTCTTTGAAGGTACTCTCTCGAAATCTGGTTAGGCAGTGTGGTCAGTAGTGTACTCAATACCTGCATTTATTTATGATGATCATTTGGAATTTCCACCTATCTGAAAAGTTCTAACATTCCTTACTTATGAATGAGATGTGTCTAAGTGTTGGGTTCTTGGCTATATGGGAAGTAGAAGAATTGTGTTGGGCCACAAGTTCAACACACAATCACTAATGGAACTTGAGCAAATGAGATCCATGCATATTTGTGGTGATATCTGCCATCATAGATATGCAATACAGTCCTGAAATAATCTATATGTGAATGGCTTACAATGTCCTCTGAAGAGGCACAAGTTGCCTGACTGGATGCAAAAATTCAGGACACATATCTGCTGCATAAAAGAATCTCATATTTCCTTAAAAGATAAAGACTGAGAATAAAGGGAGCCTCATAGCCCTTAAAAAGGTTATTTCTTATTTAGATTTCTATGATTTTTGCCACACCTGACTACAATATTTGGATTCTCTCATACTACAAGGTGGGCTGATCCCCTGAGCGCACAGGTTGTAGACAAGGCTGAGCAACAACAACATCACCCTCACCCTTTATCTCACAGCCGGTGTCTTTAGTTTATATAATTAATTCAATGAAAGTATATATTAGTTAATAGTAAATGTATAAGACTAGTTTCAGTTTTATACACTTAGTTCACCACGCAACATTTGTTAAACAAGGAGTCTTTTCCCCACTGAATGTTTTTCATTGTATTATCAAAGATAAAATGATGGTAAGTTGCTGGGTTCATCTCTTGTTTTTTTAATTCTGTTTCATACATCTAATTCTCTGTTTTTTTGTGTCAGTACCATCCTTTTTTTATCACTATCGATTTATAGTATATATGAGGTCTAGTAGCATAATTCCTCCTGATTTGTTTTTAATTTATGTGTAATGCCATGTCTATTTGAGTGTTTTTCTGATTCCATTCCAAAAAATAAACAAAGGGTTCTTTTTTTTTTATTTTTTAAAGTATGGCAGTGGTGCTTTAACATGGAGTGCATTAAAATTGTATGTTGTTTTAGGTAGTATAAACATTTTAACAATCTTAATTCTTCTCAGGCCTGAGCATGGTAACTTTTTCTATGTATTAATGTCATCAACTATTTATTTTCTTAGTTTTTCTATTTCTTAAAGTCTTCAGCTATTTAATTTCTTAGGGTTTCATAGTTCTCTTTATAGATATCTTTCATGTCTTTTGTAGGTAAACTCCCAAATATTTCAACATCTTTGACACTATTGTGAAGGGATACATGCCGTGACTGTTGTTTCAGGTTGACTGTTGGTGAACATAAAGGCTATACGTTAGTGAGAATTCATTTTGTAATCAGAAATGCTGCTGTATTCTTTGATGACTTCTAAGAGTTTTGTAGATGAATCCCTGGAGTGTTCCAGATATACAATCATATCTACTAAGAAGAGTACAAGTTTGATATCCTGTGCCCCTATATGTATATGTATACACTTGTTTTTGTATTTATTGCCTAATTGTGATGTATAAGAGTTCCATTACAATGTTAAAAAGCAGTGGAGACAATGGGCAAGCTTGCTTTTTTCCTAATCTAAGTGGAAATTATTTTCATTAAATTTCATTCTCTATGATATTGGGAATGAATTTGCTGTTTAAGGCCTCTATGAGTTTTTTTATTTATTTATTTATTTTAATGTCCATTCTGTACCTATTTATTTCGTTATTTTATTTTATTATTATTATTATTTTTTTGAGACAGAGCCTCAAGCTGTCACCCTGGGTAGAGTGCTGTGACATCACAGCTCTCAGTAACCTCCAACTCCTGGGCTCAAGAGAGTCTCTGGCCTCCACTTTTCAAGTAGCCAAAACTAAAGATGCCTGCCACAACACCTGGCTATTTCTTGGTTATAGCCAACATTGTTGTTTGGCGGGCCCAGGCTGGATTCTAACTGGCCAGCTCAGGTGTATGTGGGTGGGGCCTTAGCCACTTTCCAAAAAGAATGTATTAATTTGCATTCCCACCAGCAGTGCAAAAGTGTTCCCTTTTCTCCACATCCACTCCAAAATCTCTGGTCTTGTGATTTTGTGATGTAGGATAGTCTCACTGGAGTTAGATGATATCTCAAAGTAGTTTTGATTTGCATTTCTCTGATGATTAAAGATGATGAGCATTTTTTCATATGTCTGAAGGCCTTGTGCTTGTCTTCTTCAGAGAAGTTCCTCTTTAAGTCCTTTGCCCAGCCTTCAATGGGATCACTTGTTCTTTTCTTGCTAATGCGTTTGAGTTCTCTGTGGATTCTGGATATTAAAACTTTGTTGGAGACATAACCTGCAAATATCTTTTCCCATTCTGAGAGCTGTTAGCTTGCTTTACTTACTGTGTTCTTGGCTGTGCAGATGCTTTTTAGTTTTATCAAGTCCCAATAGTGTATTTTTAAAGCAGCTTCAATTCCCCAGGGGTCCTTCTCATGAAAAACTCGCTGAACCCAGTTTCTTCAAGGGTTTTCCCTGCACTCTCTTCTACTAATTTTATAGTTTAGTGTCTTAGGTTTAAATCTTTAATCCAGTGAGAGTCTATCTTGGTTAATGGTGAGAGGTGTGGGTCAAGTTTCAGTCTTCTACAGGTTGTCAGCCAGTTCACCCAGCACCATTTGTTAAATAGGGAATCTTTTCCCCACTGAATGTTTTTAATTGGCTTTTCAAAGATTAAATAACGGTTATTAGCTGGATTCATCTCTTGGTTCTATATTCTCTCGCAAACGTCTACTTCTCTGTTTATGTACCAGTACCTTGCTGTTATGATTATTATTGATTTATAGTATAGTCTGAGGTCTGGTAGTGTAATTCCTCCTGCTTTGTTTTTATTTTTGAGTAATGTCTTGGCTATTCGAGGTTTTTTCTGATTCCATATAAAACGAAGTATTTTTTTCAAGATCTTTAAACTATGACAGTGGAGCTTTAAAGGGATTGCATTGAAATTATATATTGCTTTGGGTAGTATGGACATTTTAAAAATGTTGATTCTTCCCAACCATGAGCATGGCATATTTTTCTATTTGTTAACATTCTCAGCTGTCTCTTTTCTTAGAGTTTCATAGTTCTCTTTACAGAGATTTTCACGTCCTTTGTTAGATAAACTCCCAAGTATTTCATCTTCTTTGGCAATACTGTGAATGGGATAGAGTCCTTAATTGTTTTCTCAACTTGACTATTGTTGGTCAATATAAAGGCTACCGATTTATGAATGTTGATTTGTAACCTGAGACGCTACTGTAATCCTTAATCACTTCTAAGAGTTTTGTAATAGAGTGCCTAGTCGTTTCCACATATACAATCATATCTCTGAAGAACAAAAGTTTCGAGGAGAAATTCAAAAACTGTCTCAAGAATTTAACGAATTTAAAGACAAAACCACCAAAGACTTAGACACACTGAAACAAGAACTTACAGCCCTCAAAGATATGAAAAATACAGTAGAATCCCTCAGTAACAGAATGGAGCAAGCAGAAGAAAGGATTTCTGACATTGAAGATAAAGTCTTCGAACGCTCCCAATCTCTCAAAGAGGAAGAGAAATGGAGAGCAAAAACGGATCACTCACTCAGAGAGCTCTCAGATAATTCGAAAAAAAATAACATAAGAGTTATAGGAATTTCGGAGACTGATGACGTGGCAGCCAAGGGCACAGAGGCCCTTCTACATGAAATTATGAAAGAAAATTTTCCAGAAATGCCTAGAGAATCTGAAATTCAGATAGCAGACAGCTTCAGAACCCCAGCACGATTCAACCCCAATAAGCCATCTCCCAGACATATCATAATTAGCTTCACTAAAGTTAACATGAAAGAGAAGATTCTCAAAGCAGCCCGGCGAAAGAAAACTATAACGTACAAAGGTAAGAATATTAGAATAACTGCAGATCTCTCTGCTGAAACTTTTCAAGCAAGAAGAGGCTGGTCATCAACTTTTAATCTCCTAAAGCAAAAAAACTTTCAACCCAGGATCTTGTATCCAGCTAAACTGAGTTTCATCTATGATGGAGAAATTAAATACTTCAATGACATTCATATGTTGAAAAAATTTGCCATAAGTAAACCAGCTCTTCAGGATGTTCTCAGACCTATCCTCCACAATGACCAACCCAATCCTATACCACAAAAGTAAACTCAATCAGAAACTTCGGATCAAACTCCAACTTCCACACTGGCGAAAGGATTAAAAATGTCCACTGGACCTTTGAAAAACTCGATACCCAAAATTCCACCAGACTTATCCTTACTCTCCATCAATGTGAATGGCTTAAACTGTCCTCTAAAGAGGCATAGGTTAGCTGACTGGATACAAAAACTTAAGCCAGATATTTGTTGCATACAAGAGTCACATCTCAACTTAAAAGACAAATACAGACTCAGGGTGAAAGGATGGTCATCCATATTTCAGGCAAATGGTAATCAGAAAAAAGCAGGTGTTGCAATTTTATTTGCAGATACAGTAGGCTTTAAACCATCAAAAGTAAGGAAGGACAAGAATGGTCACTTCATATTTGTTAAGGGTAATACTCAATATGACGAGATCTCAATTATTAATATCTATGCACCCAACCAGAATGCACCTCAATTTATAAGAGAAACTCTAACAGACATGAGTAACTTGATTTCCTCCAGCTCCATAATCGTTGGAGATTTCAACACTCCCTTGGCAGTGTTGGATCGATCCTCCAGAAAGAAGCTGAGCAAAGAAATCTTAGATTTAAACCTAACCATCCAATATTTAGATTTAGCAGACATCTACAGAACATTTCATCCCAACAAAACTGAATACACATACTTCTCATCAGCCCACGGAACTTACTCCAAAATTGATCACATTTTAGGTCACAAGTCTAACCTCAGTAAATTTAAAGGAATAGAAATTATTCCATGCATCTTCTCGGACCATCATGGAATAAAACTTGAATTGAGTAACAACAGGAATCTGCATACCCATACAAAAACATGGAAGTTAAATAACCTTATGCTGAATGATAGCTGGGTCAGAGATGAGATTAAGAAAGAAATCACCAATTTTTTGGAACAAAATGACAATGAAGACACAAGCTATCAGAACCTCTGGGACACTGCAAAGGCAGTTCTAAGAGGGAAATTTATAGCACTGCAAGCCTTCCTCAAGAGAACGGAAAGAGAGGAAGTTAACAACTTAATGGGACATCTCACGCAACTGGAAAAGGAAGAACATTCCAACCCCAAACCCAGTAGAAGAAAAGAAATAACCAAAATTAGAGCAGAATTAAATGAAATTGAAAACAAAAGAATAATACAACAGATCAATAAATCAAAAAGCTGGTTTTTTGAAAAGGTCAATAAAATAGATAAACCTCTGGCCAACCTAATCAGGAAAAATAGAGTAAAATCTCTAATATCATCAATCAGAAACAACAAAGACAAAATAACCACAGACTCATCAGAAATCCAAAAAATCCTTAATGAATATTACAAGAAAATTTATTCTCAGAAATATGAAAATCTGAAGGAAATAGACCGATACTTAGAAGCACGCCACCTTCCAAGACTTAACCAGAATCAAGTGGAAATGTTGAACAGACCCATATCAAGTTCAGAAATAGCATCAACTATACAAAACCTCCCTAAAAAGAAAAGCCCGGGACCAGATGGTTTCACGTCAGAATTCTACCAAACCTTTAAAGAGGAATTAGTACCTATATTACTCAACCTGTTCCAAAATGTAGAAAAAGAAGGAAGACTACCCAACACGTTCTATGAAGCAAATATCACCCTGATCCCCAAACCAGGAAAAGACCCAACAAGAAAAGAAAATTATAGACCAATATCACTAATGAATATAGATGCAAAAATATTCAACAAGATCCTAACAAACAGAATCCAGCAACACATCAAACAAATTATACATCATGACCAAGTTGGTTTTATCCCAGGGTCTCAAGGCTGGTTCAATATACGTAAATCTATAAATGTAATTCAGCACATAAACAAATTAAAAAACAAAGACCATATGATTCTCTCAATTGATGCAGAAAAAGCTTTTGATAATATCCAGCATCCCTTCATGATCAGAACACTCAAGAAAATTGGTCTAGAAGGGACATTTCTTAAACTGATAGAGGCTATCTACAGCAAACCCACAGCCAATATCATATTGAATGGAGTTAAATTGGAATCATTTCCACTCAGATCAGGAACCAGACAAGGCTGCCCATTGTCTCCATTGCTTTTCAACATTGTAATGGAAGTTTTAGCCACCGCAATTAGGGAAGAAAAGGCGATCAAGGGTATCCATATAGGGTCAGAAGAGATCAAACTCTCGCTCTTCGCAGATGATATGATTGTGTATCTGGAAAACACTAGGGACTCTATACAAAACTCCTAGAAGTGATCGAGGAATACAGCAGCGTCTCAGGTTACAAAATCAACATTCATAAATCGGTAGCCTTTATATACACCAACAACAGTCAAACTGAAAAAGCAGTTAAGGACTCTATCCCATTCACAGTAGTGCCAAAGAAGATGAAATATTTGGGAATTTACCTAACAAAAGACGTGAAAGATCTCTATAAAGAGAACTATGAAACTCTAAGAAAAGAAATAGCTGAAAATGTTAACAAATGGAAAAACATACCATGCTCATGGCTAGGAAGAATCAACATTATCAAAATGTCCATACTACCCAAAGCAATATATAATTTCAACGCACTCCCTATTAAAGCTCCACTGTCATATTTTAAAGATCTTGAAAAAACATTACTTCGTTTTATATGGAATCAGAAAAAACCTCGAATAGCCAAGACATTACTCAGAAATAAAAACAAAACAGGAGGAATCACACTACCAGACCTCAGACTTTACTACAAATCGATAGTGATCAAAACAGCATGGTATTGGCACAAAAACAGAGAAGTAGATATCTGGAATAGAATAGAGAACCAAGAGATGAATCCAGCTACTTACCGCTATTTGATTTTTGACAAGCCAATTAAAAACATTCAGTGGGGAAAAGATTCCCTATTTAACAAATGGTGCTGGGTGAACTGGCTGGCAACCTGCAGAAGACTGAAATTGGACCCACACCTTTCACCATTAACTAAGATAGACTCTCATTGGATTAAAGATTTAAACTTAAGACATGAAACTATAAAAATACTAGAGGAGAATGCAGGGAAAACCCTTGAAGAAATTGGTCTGGGTGAGTATTTCATGAGGAGAACGCCCCGGGCAATTGAAGCAGCTTCAAAAATACACTACTGGGACTTGATCAAACTAAAAAGCTTCTGCACAGCTAAGAACACAGTAAGCAGAGCAAGCAGACAGCCCTCAGAATGGGAGAAGATATTTGCAGGGTATAACTCTGACAAAGGTTTAATAACGAGAATCCACAGAGAACTCAAACGCATCAGCAAGAAAAAAACAAGGGATCCCATCGCAGGCTGGGCAAGGGATTTGAAGAGAAACTTCTCTGAAGAAGACAGGCGCAAGGCCTTCAGACATATGAAAATATGCTCATCATCTTTAATCATCAGAGAAATGCAAATCAAAACTACTTTGAGATATCATCTAACTCCAATGAGACTAGCCTATATCACAAAATCTCAAGACCAGAGATGCTGGCGTGGATGCGGAGAAAAGGGAACACTTCTGCACTGCTGGTGGGAATGCAAATTAATACATTCCTTTTGGAAAGATATATGGAGAACACTCAGAGATCTAAAAATAGATTTGCCATTCAATCCTGTAATTCCTCTGCTGGGCATATACCCAGAAGACCAAAAATCACAACATAACAAAGATATTTGTACCAGAATGTTTATTGCAGCCCAATTCATAATTGCTAAGTCATGGAAAAAGCCGAAGTGCCCATCGATCCACGAATGGATTAATAAATTGTGGTATATGTATACCATGGAATACTATGCAGCCTTAAAGAAAGATGGAGACTTTACCTCTTTCATGTTTACATGGATGGAGCTGGAACATATTCTTCTTAGTAAAGTATCCCAAGAATGGAAGAAAAAATACCCAATGTACACAGCCCTACTATGAAACTAATTTGGGACTCTCACATGAAAGCTATAACCCAGCTACAACTTAACAACAGGGGGAAGTGGGAAAGGGGGGGGGGTAGAGGGAGGGGAATCGGTGGGATCACACCTGTGGTGCATATTACAGGGGTATTTGCGAAACTTGGTAAATGTAGAATGTAAATGTTTTGGCACAGTAACTGAGATAACGCCGGAAAGGCTATGTTAACCACTGTGATAAAAATGTGTCAAATGGTTTATGAAGTGAGTATATGATGCCCCATAATCATATCATTGTATACAGTTATGATTTAATAAAAAAATTAAAAAAAAAAAGTTTGTTCTCTTCTATAGGATAATATTTAGAAATAAACTTATCCTACATCAAGCACACAAAGTAAATTCAGTGTGAGTTTAAAATGACATGCTTTTCTTCCAGAGGCTTAAGACGCTTGGACCCCCCTGGGTTACTCACAGAGTTAGGCTCTTTGGAAAATTCCTTAGGCCTTTTCTCTGAAGCAGTACACCCCGTGAAGCCTGAGATCCAAGGGCATACCGCCCTTCCTCAGAGATACGGGCCAAAGGGTTGACATATGTTAACAACATATTGTCAGAGGTCTATAGGTGCTCTGCCCTGAAGGAAGGTCACAGTCGTTACTTCATACTGAGTAAACTGAGTGAGTGCTTGAAGATTAACTCTGTGCCCCTATAGCTGTTTTCGTCTTTGTGCACTGCTCAGAAAACTAGTCACTGTTTAGAGGAAGAGATTTACTACACAAGTGGTTACATTGATAAGATAAATTTCCTTTCAAGTTCAAATTCAGCTAATAGATAATGGATTAGGTGTGTACGTGACTGGAAGAGTATAAAACTTAAACGTGGAATAAAGAACTTTGCTATATGCCATCAAGCGGTGTATAGTCTGTTTCTTGACTTAATAATTACAGGAGCGAGTTTACACCTACAGCAAAGCTGCTGCTCGTTAGCGTCTCGGTTCACGCAACATATTGGCGTAGTCGGCAGGATCAGAAGATCGCGAAGGAGCAGTAAGACTTTCTGGACACCAGGCTGGAGGACGGCCGCCTCCACCAGGATGCCTCAGAGAGATCTTCGCTGAAGTCATTTGAGGTAAGCTTGAGAACCCTGTAACTGGGATGGTGCGATTGCCACGCAGAGTACGTGGAACGTCTCCAGCATATCAAGAAACATGAGAGGGAATAATAAGAGTCTTCAGCTCTCTTCTTCTTTGGAGGACCAATATATTGCCATTTTAAAAACTCTGATTTCTGCCACTAAAATTCCGGTAAAAACCAGTAACCTGAGGGAACTTTTCCGTGTGGTTTTTAAGCATTGCCGCTGGTTTACACCTGACTGGAAAGTCCAGCTTAATTTAAAAGTCTGGGAGAAAGTGGGAAAGGCTCTGGGTCGTGCACACCAAGAAGGCAATTTTATAAGTAGGGTAATATGGGTAACATATCAACTGTTTCAGACATGTTCTGAGCAAGATTCTGAGACTGAGAATATTGGCGCTGATGCGTGGCCAACCCCGCCTCCTTTGTCCGAGCTGGGTCAGTAAGACCAGCCAGAACAGGTTACGGAATATCTCAGAATATGAACATGTATATGATATGCCACATTCCCATTCTAAATCCCAATCTAATAAGCCTCAAAAGAAATATGTGGGAGACCTAATTAGTCTTAAAAGTGACGCAGAGACCTGTCCAGAATTAGTGGAAATGGCTGATGAATCAGCTCAAAAAGAGTCTGAGTTTGAACACCTTAAAAAGTTTATGACTGAAAATTTTCATACAATGAATCAAAGAATTGCCTTCTTAGAAAAGAAGGGAGCTGCAATACTCTCCTCTAGAGCAAGCTCTAAAGAAGGTTCTTGTAAAGATGTGCTTCCACCTTACAAGCCTCTAACTCCTTTTGCACCAGCAGGTCCTATAGGCTGGAGGGAAGGCCCCTTCTATCCTGTGTGGCCTAATCCCCCAGATACTCGCTTCACAGTACAGCATCACTTTCCTTTAGATATTTCTGAATTGGCTATATCTAATGAAAACTCAGTTCAAATTTCAGAATCAGGTTATAATAAGGAGTCTGTTGTACAAGCATATCCTGTTTTCAGGGAAATTCATGAGAATGGTGAATCAGGAGTTGCTCAGCATGCCCCTATACAAATAAAATTTTTAAGAACAATGAAAGATGCCGTTTTCGCCTATTGACCCACTTCACCCTTCGTAATTGGCATTTTAAATTCATATTGCAGAAATCATATCTTTATTCCTGCTGACTGCAAAACATTAGCTCGTACTACCTTGAGCCCTGGTCAGTTTTTACAATTCAAGGCTTGGTGGCTAGAAGAGGCAACTTTGCAAAACGAGCTCAAGGAACTCCAGTTAACTCTTTAATGTGTTCTGTCCCTGCGGCTGACATTCACCAACAGCTGCAATTAACACAAGATTTATTAATGCAGGTTACAGATGTTTGTATTAGAGCTTGGCAAAGACTAGAGGAAAAAGATGGGGTTAAACAATTTTTTACAAAAATCATGCAAGCAAACAATGAACCATACTCTGAATTTGTAGCTAGACTTCAGACAGCAATTGAAAGGTCTGTTCCTGGAGAACAGGCCAGACAGATGCTTCTATTACAATTAGCATTTGAGAATGCCAATTCAGATCGTAAGTTAGCCCTGACCCCCGTCAAGAATCAGGACAATGTTTCCATTGAACAATATCTTCGCACTTGTAGGGATATTGGTTCTGGAGCATTTCAGGCAAAGCTTAATGCTGCCGCCTTGGCGGAGGCACTTAATGGGACTAAAATGAAGGCAAAATGTTTTAACTGTGGGAAAATAAGGCATCTGCATTCTGAATGACGCAAGGCTAAAATTGAGCATGCTACAGCTGCGGTAACTCAGAATGTTAAGCTGCAAGCACCTGGCCTATGCCGCCGCTGTGGAAAAGGTAAACATTGGGCTAATGAATGTAGATCTGTTAGAGATAAAGTTGGCAAACTCCTGCCACCCAAAGTAGAATTTATTACGGCTCAGGAATCAAAAAACGAGATATCAGGCCCAGCTTGGGGCCTGAAAACAAATTCGAGCAATTAAGGTCCATTTCCAGTGGACAATGTGGTAACACATGCACAGGTAAATCAGAACAATTAATTGAAATAGAGCCTGAAAAATTACATGTCCAAAATCTCTTTCATGCAACTCAAGGAAGTGCAGCATTAGACATACCAATACTCTATGAGGAAGAAATCTTAGCTGGACAAAAACCTAGAAAACTTCAGACTGGAATATATGGCCCTATTCCACCAGACTCTGTGGGACTTATTTTAGGTAGAAGCAGTTTAACAATGGAAGGTTTGAACATATATCCTGGAGTTATTGATTCTGATTTCCAAGGGGAAATTATGCTTATGGCTTCATCTACTCAAAATATAAAATTAAAAGCTGGTCAAAGAATTGCACAAATTTTAATACTGCCCTATCATAAAGGACAGGCCGCTCCTGTAAAGAAGGAAGGTGGCTTTGGCAGCACAGGAAAACAGGATTTTTGGCATACTTTCTGAAATGACTCTAGACCTCAGTGAACAGTAACTTTTGCTAATAAAATAACAATTACTGGACTAGTAGATTCAGGAGCTGATGTTTTGATAATTGCTTCTTACATGTGGCCTAAGGGCTGGTCAAAAAAGAAAATTGAGGCTACTTTTGTTGGTATGGGAACTTTAATGGATATTGAACAATGTACAAATACTTTAAACTGCTCTGGCCCTGAGGTCAGAAAGCTCAACTACGCCCTTATGTGGCTCCTATTGCATTATCTATTTGGGGCAGATATCTTTTACAACAGTGGTTAGCTATGATTACTATTCCAACTATTTCCATACCAGCCAAGACTATAATGATGAACATGGGTTATAATCCCATTCACCCCACTCCTAATTTAAAACCTGAAATGGTAAGAATGGGAAATGAGAAAACTGGACTAGGCTTGCCTGCTCTTCATGAGGGTTTTATATAGAGTCTCCTGTTCAGTGCTTCGCCCTGCCGTTAAAATGGTCAACAGATAAACAGATATGGGTTGAACAGTGGCCACTCCCTTATGAAAAATTAGAAGCCCTTCATAACATAGTACAAGACCAGTTAAAAGCAGGTCATATAAGCCCAGTACCAGTCAATGGTATAGCCCAGTATTTCTAGTAAAAAAGAAATCTGGGAAATGGAGAATGGTGACTGATTTAAGACGAATCAATGCAATTATTTCTCCGATGGGAAACTCCCAATCTGTAATACCTAACCCATCTCTAATTCCTAAAACCTATTCTATCATCATAATTGATTTAAAAGACTGTTTCTTTACCATTCCCCTTCATCTTGAAGATGCTGAAAGATTTGCTTTCACTATTCCTGCCTTGAACTCAGAAAAACCTGCAAGACGCTTCCATTGGAAGGTCCTTCCTGAAGGCATGTTGAATAGCCCCACCTTATGTCAACTTTTTGTAAACCAACCTTTAGAGATAGTAAGGACACTTTTCCCGGAGGGTATGTGCTTACATTATATGGATGATATCTTAATAGCACACACTGATAAGGAAAAGTTACAACAGATGTTTGAAGCTGTAAAGGAAAACTGCCAGCAGTTTGGACTTGTAATTTCTGAGGACAAAATATAGTATACAGATCCATGGGAGTATTTAGGATATAAAATAACTAGACAAAAAATAATTCCACAAAAAGTATCTATTAGAAGAAATACTTTAAAAACTCTGAATGATTTTCAAAAACTATTAGGAGATATAAATTGGATTAGACCTAGTTTAGGAATTCCCACATATGCTCTAAAAAATTTGTTTGCAACCTTAGAAGGACCAGCTGATTTAAAAAGCCCTAGAGTATTAACTGCTGAGGCACAAAAAGAATTACAGTAGATAGAACAGCATATCCAGCAATCTCAGATAGATAGAATTGATGAAGTCAGTCATTTTTATTTATATGTTTCCTTCCAATCATTCTCCTACTGGACTGTTAACACAAGAAAATAATTTTATAAAATGGTGTTTTCTACCTAACAAGACAGTTAAAAAAATGGAGACATATATAGACAAAATAGCCGCAATAATTTTAAAAGGACGTCAAAGATTCAGACAATTAATTGGTAAAGACCCAGAAAAAATATTTGTTCCTCTTACTAATTCTCAAATTAATAATTTATTTATCTTCAACATTGAATGGCAAATCGCTCTTACAGATTACCTAGGAATTATAGATAACCATTATACTAAAGATAAAAGAATTCAATTTCTTAAAAAAAACCCATTGGATATTACCAAAAGTTATTGAAGAACATCCGTTAGATAATGCTCTCACTTTTTATACTGATGCTAACAAGAAAGGAATTGCAGGATATATAGGAGAAAAAATACAAAAGGTCGAACAGTCTCCTTATCAATTTGATCAGAAAGCTGAACTATTTGCTATACTAATGCTACTAAGTGATTTTCCAGATCAAGAAATAAATATTATTAGTGACTCAATCTTTTGTACACTTGTAGTACAAAACATTGAGACTGTTACTTTAACTGAAAATAATTCAGAATTAAATTTGTTGTTTCACAAACTACAAAAGTTAGTAAGAACCAGAGTAAAAGGTATTTATATTACACATATTAGAGCCGATACAGGATTACCCGGACCTTTATCAGAAGGCAATCATATGGTAGATCAATTAATAGGGTCAGTACTTACTGCCCAACAAGAACATAATATTCATCATTCTAATGCAAGATCATTAAAACAGAGACATGGCATCACTTGGCACTCTGCCAGAGTGATAGTATGATCTTGCCCCACTTGCCAACCTTTAGTAGCACCTCCTTTACCCAAGGGAGTTAATCCTAGAGGATTGAAATCTAATGAACTATGGCAAATGGATGTGACTCAATTTCCAGAATTTGGTAAGACAAAATATATACATCATACTGTAGATACTTATTCTCATTTTTCATGGGCAACAGCATTATCATTGGAAAAAGCAGATGCTGTTATTACACATCTATTAGAATGCTTTGCTATTATGGGCAAACCTGAAACTATAAAAACAGATAATGAATCAGCATATATTTCAAATAAATGCAGATAATTTTTTAATCTCCATCAAATAAATTATTTAACAGGTATTCCTCAAAATAGCCAGGGTCAGGCTATAATTGAAAGTCAGAATAGAACATTAAAAGATATCCTCAAAAGACAGAAGGGGTAAGGGCAGTATACCACCCCCCAAAACAGATTATCTTCATCACTATTTGCTTTAAATTTTTTATATTTGAATGATGAAAATGAAACCCCAGCATTTAAGCACTGGAGTGTGGTTACACCCTCATCTACTGACCAGCCAGTATATTACAAGGACAACATCAATAATCTGTGGATCCCTGCCACTGTGGTAAAATGGGGAAGAGGATTTGCTTATATTTCCACAGGAGACCATATTTTTTGGGTTCCAGATAAAAATATTAAACTTAGAAGAGTTACCCATGAAGAAACAACGACAGAGAAATCGGATGAAAATTTGAGTGAACAAATTAGCCACGAGATTCCAGCGTCTAACATTGACCCACAAGAATGGAAAGAAGAGAAAGATGACATCAGAACACCCAGAAATGGTGACCATGCAACAAATGCGGAAACTGGGGAAAGCGGCTGTGACAATTATATGCAAACTAAAGCGTAAGTTAACACCTGTAAATATTTTTTTTTGCAATGTTTGCTTTCCTTATGTCAACTATAGAAGGAAAGGAATTTCATTATTGGACATATGTCCCTAATCCACCGCTTCTGTGAGGAGTTAGTTGTACAGAACCTGCAGTCCGCGTATTTACAAATGAATCTGTCTGGCTCCCAGGACCTTTTAATACCCGAGGACCATTTAAACCTGAAGAAGAGGGAATGAAGCTTGTTAATTATACTTCTGGGGTGACCGGCCCTCCTATTTGCTTTGGTCAACAATACCAGTGTTTCAATATGTCTGTACAGTACTCGCTAAGTCATTATGACTGGCCAGCTTCTGGGAATGATGTCAAACATGAGATGTTGATGCTAAGTGCTAATTCCATCTCTCGTTTTATCCCAGGTTTTACTCCTATAGATGTAGAAGCTCCTCCTTGTAAGGAGCACAGTTTTACATTACAAATGGAATGGGTGCATTGGACTCAATGTAAAGGAAATCAAACTTTTTTCTTAACTAATACTTCAAAAGATCCTATAATGGACTGGAGTCCAAGGCAACTTTACTTGACAGCAATAAGAGACCTATTAAAATTGAGTTGCCAAGAGATGAGTTTACCTATCTTATAAATAAAAATAAAATCAGTATTAATATGACAACACCTATGAGTTGGACAGATGTTGGGTTTGCATCCCCCACACCTGGAATTTATGGCTTTCCTAAACAAAATCATTTATGGAAAGCAGCAGCAGCTCTAAAACCTATGAGGGGTTGGACTGGTAGAATGTTTTATCATCAAACCACCACATCTCATACTTATGGTACAGAATTTACTGTTCATGATAAAAGATACATTCAAGCTTGTGTTCAATTACCCTTTGTGTGGCTTAAAGGCAACATAAAGTGGAAAGAAAAAAACAGGAGAATTATTTTGTCCTGTGTGTCAACTCTTTACTTGTATCAATAGTTCTCTAAGTTTTAATCCTCAAAAGGAACAGCTGTATCTGTTGAGAGCCAGGACAGGTGTGTGGATGCCAGTGAATTTGACCAGACCATGGCAAGAATCTCCTGCCCTGACAGTTCTTCAACTTCTGGCTGATCAAGTGTTGAGAAGAATGAAGAGATTTATTAGATTTTTATTTGCTATTATTCTAGGAATTATTGCTGTGACAGCTTGTGCTGCGGTCTCCAGCGTGGCTTTAACTCAAGGGATTAAAACACATAATTTTGTGGCTAATTGGCATAAAGACTCTGAACAATTATGGACTGCTCAAAAACAAATTGACACGGAGTTATATAATGAAATTGCTGACTTAGAACAAGCTGTTGTTATGTTAGGGGATGAATTAGTGAGCTTAAAGAAAGAAATGAAGTTGAAATGTAACTACTATATAACTACTTTTTGTATATCCCCTGTTAAATATAATGAGAGTAAATTTCCTTGGGAGATTGTTAAAAAGCATTTATTAAACCATGATAATTTGACTAAGGAAATTGTAAATTTACAACATGAGATATGTTCCACTTTTGAAAATAAGCTACAAAGAATAGATGGAGATCAGATTTTACAAGGCATAGCTGATGGAATTGAATGAATGAATCCTATCCCAAAAATACAAGGACTTATAGGAAGTTCTGTAGGATAATTAGCATTATTTTTAATTATTGGATTCATTTTATATTTGATTTGTAAATGAGTGAAGCATGCACAAAGAGAAAATGAACGTTATGCGCAAGTGTTTGCTTTAATGATGACAGATATGAATAATATTCTTGAAAAACAAAAGAGGGAATGTAGGATAATATTTAGAAATAAACTTTTCCTACATCAAGCACACAAAGTAAATTCCGTGTGAGTTTAAAATGACATGCTTTTCTTCCAGAGGCTTAAGAGGCTTGGACCCCCCTGGGTTACTCACAGAGTTAGGCTCTTTGGAAAATTCCTTAGGCCTTTTCTCTGAAGCAGTACACCCCATGAAGCCTGAGATCCAAGGGCATGCCACCCTTCCTCAGAGATACGGGCCAGAGGGTTGACATATGTTAACAACATATTGTCAGAGGTCTATAGGTGCTCTGCCCTGAAGGAAGGTCACAGTCTTTACTTCATACTGAGTAAACTGAGTGAATGCTTGAAGATATTCTTCTATTAATTCTGTTCCCCTATAGCTGTTTTCGTCTTTGTGCCCTGCTCGGAAAACTAGTCACTGTTTAGAGGAAGAGATTTACTACACAAGTGGTTACATTGATATGATAAATTTCCTTTCAAGTTCAAATTCAGCTAATAGATAAAGGATTAGGTGTGTATGTGACTGGAAGAGTATAAAACTTAAACTTGGAATAAAGAAATTTGCTATATGCCATCCCACGGTGTATAGTCTTCTTCTTGACTTAATAATTACAGGAGTGAGTTTACACCTACAGCAAAGCTGCTGCTCGTTAGCGTCTCGGTTCACGCAACAGAGGGAGGGAGGGAGGACAGGAAGGAAACGTGTTCCCGCTTGCCGCATGTGTTACGTTAGGTACGTCTGCACGTAGGTATGGCAAGCACACACAGACGCACATATATGTCAAGGGAAAAGGCATAAAAGAGAATATGTGCCCATGGGAGAGCACACCCACGCAGGCACACACAAGTGCACATGGAAACTAGGGGATTGGGTGAGAGGAAAGCAAAAATAATGAAAGAAATAAAGAACATACATACCTCAGTGCAAACTTGGCCAGCACATCACCTGTCCATCTGTCCATCCACCCATCCATCCGATGTGAAAAAAGGAAAACAGTTTTAAGTATATACATAAAATGAAATGAAGGACTAAATGAATAAAAAAATAAACAATCAGGCTCAGCACCCGTGGCTCAAGAACCCAAGGATCCAGTCACATACATACATGCACACAGATACACACACCGCTCACTGAGCAAAGACTCTGTCTCAAAATGAATGAACAAATAAATAAATAAACAAATAAATACAATAATAGATGGTTGGAAGAAAGGAAGGAAAAATAAAAATGAAGGGACAAACCGAGATGAGCTATTATGGCTCCCTGTAGTGGCATCGGGGAAGGAGCCGCAGAGTGGCCTCCCCTACGGGTACCCGCTAGCGGCAGGATCCCTCCCAATGAACCAAAGAGCTTTCAGTGTCGGCATAGACATCTGGTTGACCCGGGAAGGACAAGACCGAGTGCAAACACCTGCCTCGGACTTCTGGTCAACCCCAGGGATGGACAGACAGACCCACAGGGACTGAGGGATGGACACACTCATGCACGCACAAACACACACACACACACACAGCCCTACCTGAGCCGAGGCTTGTCTCAAAGAAAATAAGTAAATAAATAAAAAAGGAAAATAAACAAATAAATACAAGGGTGGGTGGAAAGAAGGAAGGAAGGAAAAGAAAGAATGAATAAATAAATAAATAAATAAATAAATGAATAAATAAATAAATAAATAAGGGGTGGGCAAAAAGAAAACGCAAGATGAACTTTTGTCGGAGAAGGTGAACGCCAGGCATACCCCCTCCCCTCTGCGAGTGAACAGTCCGCAAGCCTTCCCTAGTGGCAGGATCCACGGCAGCATATCAAAAAATTTTCAATGTCCCAACAGAGACATCTTGTCGACCCGGAGATGCCCCAACGGAGAGCCAACACCTACCCCAGGCCTCTGGTCGAGCCGTGGGGCTCTCCCACAGAAGTCATGCCACCTATGTGGCCCGGATGCCCGTACGTCCTTCCTCATTCCCTTGGCTGCGCTCTCAGTTCAGAGCTGGGGGATGGGAGGCGGGGCGGAAGAAAAACTAACTCCAATGCCCCCCAGCCATGAAGCTCCCTCCTGCTGGTCGATCACAGGTGTCGCTGGAGAGAGAGATAGCAGGAACCCGCTCCCTCTAACCCCATGCCCGGTAGGCACATACCAGGATCTCGCCCACACACGGCTTGCGGAAGGCTGGCGGCAGGGCCACGTGGAGGCAACTACCCCGCCTGGCACCGGGTCATGGTCTGCCATGACACAACCGCCACGCCCCCTTCGCCCTGCATTCTTCCCACCGCTTGCAGGGGTGAGCACAGAGAAATGGACCGCAGCCATGGACTTTAAATTCCAAGCTTTTAGATGGCACATCATTCCCTACCAGGATTCAAAGAACCTTGAAGGCCAGCTGTAAAATGTCAGCCCCTCCTTCCTTCGCTTTACAGAGGCCTTGCCTTTGCAGGCAAAACTCACTCATGTATTGATTGGCGATCCCATATGGACAGATGATTTTGTATGTCATTCCCATCTCCCAAAAATGTGCGAAGCCAAGCTGTAACCCAAGCATGGTGAGACCACTTGTGGGACTCAGAACCAAACTCTCTCCATTATTATTTATTTTGCAGTTTTTGGCCGGTGCTGGCCATGCCCCACAGGCTTGTTGGCGCCAGAAGCGAAAGCCCCTCGGGGCTTTCCTCCCATTGCCTCACCAGGTCAGTGAAAAAACAGAATAGTGGTATTTCACCAGTGGCCGCAAGGCCAGCTGACCCTGCCCCACCCCCTCTTGCAAAACCGGGGGGTTAGGGGCCTCCCACTTATTCTACACCTCTCCTGTCTCTTCCCTGTGCCAGACTGGAGTCAAGCTCAACAGGGTCATCTTTCTTCGCTGTTTCCGCCAAGCCCGTGCCCTTGGCTCTGGTTTTGCTGGATAGTAGGTAGGGACAGTGGGAATCTCATTCATCCGCATCACTAATTAGATAAGGAGGCATTTGGCTACTTTAAGAAAGTCGTAGGTAGTCTCACTGTTTACCCTTGCTTCATTGAATTTCTTCACTTTGAAATTCAGAGCACTGAGCAGAAATCACATTGTGTCAACACCCACTGGGGGCCTTCATGATGCTTTGTTTTAAACAGGAGGAGGCGAAGCACTGTGCGGAAACCACAGAACTGGGGGCGGACCCACCGCCTGCTGGCACAGTGCAACATGGGGAGGGAAGGACAGGGCACAGGCGGGACACCAGCTTCTTGGCTCCCCCAAACCCAACACATGGCAGGGAGGCCACCGGCTCTTGCCCGACTTGCTGCGGGCAGTTGCGACACCCACCGCAGCTGGGGTAATCCACGGGAAGGGCCCAGCTGGGGTCCAGAGGCACCACCAACACTGACCCCTCAGGTGCCCAGACCACGCTGCAGGAGACCGGGCCCCTGCCACAGGGCCTCACCACCTCCTGACCCTTGCCCACAAACCCAGCCCTTAGAGCCAATACTTATCCCGAAGTTACGGATCTGACTTGCTGACTTCCCTTACCTACATTGTTCCAACATACCAGAGGCTGTTCACTTTGGACGCCTTCTCCAGATTGGATGGGTATGGCCCAGCACGAGATTTACACCCTTTTCCCCAGATTTTTAAGGGCCAGTGAGAGATCACAGGATGCCACTGGAACCACAATGCTTACCAAGGCATGGGCCGCTCACTCGGGTGAAACCATTCCAGGGCGCCCTTCCCTTCACAAAGAAAAGAGAACTCTCCCAGGGGCTCCCACCAGCTTTTCCAGGATCGCTTGCATTACTGCACTGGACGCCTCACAGAGCCCATCTCCTCTTCAGATTCAGGAATCTGAACCCAACTCCCTTTCCATTGGCTGAGGCAACGGAGGCCATCACTCGCGCTCTCCCATTTCTCAGGACTGACCCATGTTCAACTGCTGTTCACATGGAATCCTTCTCCACTTCGGCCCTCAAAGTTCTCATTTAAATATTTGCTACTACCACCAAGATCTGCACCTGGCGCCGTTTGTCTCGGGCCCACACCCTAGGCTTCAAGGCTCATCTAGCAGCCCTCCTACTCATCATGGGGTAGCATATGCGGGTTAGGGTTGGGGAGGTGGGTGGGTATGGCCACACAGTCAGACCCAGGGAGGGGAGGGAAGAAGGAGGACCCCCGACCCCCCCCCAGACGCCATAACCACCCAATAGCCACTGACGAACCACCACCGCCACACAACCCCCACCGCTCCCATCCACTCCTGACTGCCAGCGATGGCGGGGTATGGGTCGGACACTCCAGCGCTATCCATTTTCAGGGCTAGTTGATTTGGCAGGTGAGTTGTTACACACTCCTTAGCGGATTTTGACTTCCACGGCCACCATCCTGCTGTCTATATCAACCAACAGCTTTTCTGGTGTCTGATGAGCGTGGGCATCAGGCACCTTAACCCAGACTTTGGTTCATCCCCCAGCACCAGTTCTGCTTACCAAAAGTGGCCCACTAGGCACTCTCATTTCACACCAGTTTCCATGCCAGCAATCCTGGCTTCTTACCCATTTAATGTTTGAGAATAGGTTGAGATCGTTTTGGCCCCAAGACCTCTAATTATTCGGACTAAAACTTCGTGGACAGGTTTCTTGTTTGCCAGAGAGCCAGCTATCCTGAGGGAAACTTCGGAGGGTACCAGCTACTTGATGGTTCGATTAGTCTTTCGCACCTATACCCAGGTTGGATGACCGATTTGCATGTCAGGACCGCTACGGGCCTCCACCAGAGTTTCCTCTGGCTTTGCACTGCCTAGGCATAGTACACCATCTTTCAGGTCCTAACACATGGGATGCTCCACCTCCCGGGCACGGCCAGCACGATGGGCAGGTGGTGCCCTTTTGGTATACTGGAGAGGCCTCAGAATCCCACCTTGGCCAGCGATGGAGCCGGCCTTCACCTTCATTGCCCCATGGCGGCTTTCATCCGAGCCCCTGACTCTCGCACGTGTTAGACTCCTTGGTCCATGTTTCAAGATGGGACGGGTGGAGAGCCGACGTCGCCGCCAAACCCAGGTGCTCGCTTGGCTTTTGTTCTTGTGTGACCCCTGGAGGAAAAAAACACTGGTCCCCTGGACCTGATAGCCTGACCCAACCGGGGTGCACTGCAGACAGTCCACCCTGCCTCCAACCTGTCGCCAGGATGGAGGCCTGACACACAGAGGAAATTGTGGCTCACCCCCATGGAGAGCACCAGCACAACCATGCTAGGTGGAGAACTCGGCCTCCGCAGGGACCCCTGGCTGGGTTCGGGGGAGTGTGCAGGAAGGTCTTCCTTCCTTGGCCCTGGGGTTCAGCCAGCGTTGCTACCCGGGGGCTGTATCACTCAGGACGTGGCTCTCCCAGCAAAAGGCGGGGTGGCCCCAAACCACGTTTCCTACCGGGCCTTCCCAGCCATCCACGAGCAGGTGGCAGCACACCACCAGGGTGGAAATGCGCCCGGCAGTGGGCTGTGGCCGGTGGGGCGGTGGTCCCCCACTGATCCCACCCTCCACACCACCTCACCCCAAACCCCATGAGGGGGAAGAAGTGGGGACAGCAGTGGAGGGTGGCCATGTGGAGGGGCCAGGAGTAACAGGGGGTGGAAAAGATCCGCCCGACTGTGGGCAGGGCCAGACCACGCAGTCAGGTGAATCCTCCGGGCATACTGCGCAGACCCCACCCGTTTAACTCTTAAGGGTTTCACGCCCTCTTGAACTCTCTTCAAAGTTCTTTTCAACTTTCCCTAAAGGTACTTGTTGAATATTGGTCTCATGCCAGTATTTAGCCTTAGATGAAGTTTACCAACTATTTTGCGCTGCATCCCAAGCAACCCGACTCCAGGAAGATCCAAACCCAGTGCTCCGGGAGCCACTACCGACTTAACACCATCCACAGGCTGGGCCTCGATCATAAGGACTAGGGCCCCACATGAGCGGTGCAAGGGAGTGGGTCTTCCGTAGGCCAAATTTCCCACACCGCACAACGCAGTGGGGATTTGGCACTGGGTGCTTCCCTGTTCACTCGCCTTTACTGAGGGAATCCTGTTTATTTTCCTCAGCTGACTAATATGCTTAAATTCAGCGGGATTCAGCGGGCTGCCATGTCTGATCTGAGGTAGCATATGGAAGGAGGGGAGCACCACAGGCGGGCAGAGGCAGAGGGCACTACCGTCACTGCTGTGGGCTGCCTGGGAGCGACTGACAATGGCGAAACAGAGTGGGGGCTGCCTTCTCCGACGGTGGCCGAATGCCACAGACCCCCACACCCCAGCATTGCCACCGTCCAACACCCACTGTCCAACACATGATAGAAGAGCAAGCGGTAGGTCAGGGGGCAGGCCTGGAGGCAATTCAGGGAGTTTCAGGAGCGACGGCGATGGAGCAGGGGCTGGCAGAGTGGGCCAGAAATGAGGGGGAGTCAGGTGACTGATCGCACAGTGCCATCGCACAGCAGAAGCGGATGTCAGTGAGCAGTCAGCCCCCAACCAACGGCAGGTGCATCAGCCACTAGGATGAACCGTTCCCACCCTGTAACCACACGCGCCGCCAAACCTCGGTGCCCCACCAGCCCCCACACAGAAGGAGGTCGGTGCCCGTAGGTTCTGGAGCACGATGGCAGACGACACTGCGTAGACCCACAGGTCCCTGCCGGGACACGTGGCCCAAACATGCGTGATGACTGGTTAGCTCTCCTGTGCCCCAACTGCTCACGGTGGCCCAGAAGGACTGGGTTAGAGGGGTACCAGATGGAAGACGGCAACAACAGGGAGAGATGTGAGAGGGGGAGAGAGGACCGGCCGGGCTGACCCGGCCACCCCCGGGGGCAGGCGGTGAACCGCTGCAACCAGGGCACACAGCACCCATAACACAACCACAACTCTTGCCCCCCAACACCAACGCTGCCGCCACAACCCCACCACAGACTGAACAGCTCAACTGCCGGTACACGACACGATGGACAGGCACCCACCCTGGGCAGCAAAGGCACCCCCTCAAAAGGGGGAGGCCCATCCACGTAGGGCACGAAACAGCTGCTGAGAAAGACCAGAGGCTGCAGGGAAGCACCCCAACTCTCCTAGGCCACGCTCAGCCTGTGGGGGGGTGGATCGACCAGAGTCAGCATTTGCCATACCCGAGCCTGTTTGTCATTCAGGTGGGTGCCATGAGATGGGTGTCAGCTGCCTCCTCACCCCCATAAGATGGATACTGCCTGCCGCTGACCTGTACTGTGCTGCTGTGTAGGATAAAAGATGAAAGGAGAAAATGAAGAAATACCCTCACTCTGAAATGATGACAGTCACTATCACTCTTAGATTAGTCCAGATCTGGGTGGAGGAAAAGGAGATTAAAACAGATGGGTCAAGTGATGTTGTCATGAGAATGACTAACTACTACTTATCCACTACTTGCTAGATCTGCCTTATGTTATATTATTGCTATGTAACTGCCCTCTATGTTATCTATTGGCTAATCCGCTAAACTGCTGGTTCACTTATGTAAAGGGGGGTCATCCTGATCCAATTATTGCTTTCTGCTTTCTTCTCAAATTTTATTTTTACTTCTAATTGCTAACTTTCAGATGACCTGTTTGGCCCGTTGCCAACTTTTAGACCAGGAAACCCCAACTTCAGACCCCTCAATGCTCTCTTAGTCTGCTTCAGACTTTGCTAACATGCCCTGCGATTGATAAAAGACTCCTTTTAAAAATTCTAATTTGAGTTGGTGGTCCTTATCTAGCCCCACAGCAGTCTCTAGAGCTCTTCCTCTTTGGGTTTGTCTGGGGTTATCACTGTCTGTCTATCTACCCCGTTTTAGGGACATGCAGGCCTAGCGGATTGAAGCGTGTGCAACATGGCTGGGGAGTTCCCAATTGAAGAAAGAGGGTGGGTGGCTGGGTGAGACAGGGAGGAAGAGAAGCCAGAGTCCCTGTGAAAGACCCAGATGAGGGGAGACAAATGCCCTGTTGGTGGGGAGACTTCCAGGCACCCCCGCCCCCCCCACCTCTGCCAAGGGACCCAGGGTGCGGATGGATCCAAACCACCCAAAGCTGGCCCTTTAACACTCCTCTTTGGCCCGGGCCACAGAGAGAACAGAAAAGAAGTTTGTCAGCTCCCACAGCAGCAGCAGGGACAGTTGTCAAAGGGTTGAAAATGTTTTCTGAGGTAGCAGAAGAAGGGAATTGGCATTTGTAGCCCACACCTGTTGCATGACCTGAGAGTCGAATGAGCAGCAGCTTTGCTGTAGGTGTAAACTCGCTCCCGTAATTATTAAGTCAACAAACAGACTATACCCATGGGATGGCATACAGCAAAGTTCTTTATTCCAAGTTTAAGTTTTATACTCTTCCAGTCACGTACACACCTAATCCATTATCTATTAGCTGAATTTTAACTTGAAAGGAAATATTTATCATATCAGTGTAACCACTAGTGTAGTAAATCCCTTCCTCTAAACAGTGACTAGTTTTCTGAGCGGGGCACAAAGATGAAAGCAGCCATAGGGGAACAAAGTTAATAGAAGAATATCTTCAAGCATTCACTCAGTTTACTCAGTATGAAGTAACGACTGTGTCTTTCCCTCAGGGCAGAGTACCTATAGACCTCTGACAATATGTTGTTAACATATGTCAACCCTCTAGCCCATATCTCTGAGGAAGGGTGGCATGCCCTTGGATCTCAGGCTTCACGGGGTGTACTGCTTCAGAGAAAAGCCCTAAGGAATTTTACAATTCCAAAAAAGGCCTAACTCTGTGAGTAACCCAGGGGGGTCCAAGCCTCTTAAGCCTCTGGAAGAAAAGCATGTCATTTTAAACTCAAACTGAATTTACTTTGTGTGCTTGATGTAGGATAAGTTTATTTCTAAATATTATCCTACAACACCCAGCGAGTTACTGAATCACACTTCCTCTCTCAGGCGAGGTTCCACCTACAATTCCGCGTTTGGAAAGGGGCTGCCCACCTGGCGTGGGCAGGGTCATTTCTGAAAGCCCAGAGGCAGGGAGGTTGCTTAGGCTTGTGCGCAGTCAGTGCAGAAGGGGGTGGAGTGAGAGGAGGAGGAGGCAGCCTGAGGAGGGACTGTGACGCAGGTCCCCCAGGAGCGTCCACCTGGGTGGCCAGGCTAGGGGTTGTGTCTTCCGTGGTGGAAGAGCTGGACCCACTCCCACCCCACTCCTCAGGCAAACACCTCAGGGCAAACCAACGGCTGGCTTGGAAGCTCCTCCAGCAAAGCTATCATGGTTGCAAACTTACTGTGCCGCCTAGGCAGCCTCCTTTGGGAGCAGCACCTCCCTGCGGGCCTCTCTTCCTGGGCTCTGGCTCTAGGGGACGGTGACGGAGTAATGAGATCACCCGAAAAGCTGGACTGACTTAATGACAGTTCTTTGTCCATTCCTGAGTCTTTCCCTCAGAAGCATCATTTCTACCATCTGTGAACTAAAACAAAATCTGAAGCCCAAGTCTTTAAACTTCAGTCAGTCGCTGGCCATAAGGAAGAAGGGAAAGGAAAACAGACAACCCTCCATTTGGAAGTCATCTTCGGTAACATACGGAATGCTCGACAAGCTAAGGCTGACAAAGCCTTAACGGAGACACAGGCCAGCCATTGAATTCAGAGCGCATGAGTTTTGGGTAAACACTCAGGGTGCTTGCTTATCATTAACAGACACTCCTATCTTTTATTTTTTCTTTTTTCAGACAGAGCCTCAAGTTGTCAACCTGGGAAGAGTGTTGTGGCATCACAGCAACCACCCAACTCTTGGGCTCAACTGATTCTCCTGCCTCCGCCTTCCAAGTAGCTGGGACTGCAGGTGCCACTCAATCTGTGGCTATTTTTGATTGCAGCCATCATTGTTGTTTGGTCATCTAGGCTGGATTCGAACCCGCAAGCTAAGGTGCATGTGGCTAGTGCCCTAGCCTCTTCAGCCACAGGTGCTGAGCCAGATACTCTTAGCGGAACATATTCCAAGCCTTTAAATGGAGCTTCATTCCCTTACCTGGAATTAAAGCAGCTTTAAAGCCAGCTGCAACCTTGACACCGGAATTTCACTCTTCATTAGGTTTTTGGCCTTGGTAATTCAAAGAATGAATGCCCGGACCACAGATCAGTTGTAAGACAAGATTTATTTACAGAAAATAATACAGACACGCCAGAGCTCCATGCAGAGAGCGAAAACCCAAGTCTGGAGAGAAAAGGTCTCTGTCTCCTTCCAGGCTCTTTGTCTAAGGGTGTATTTATAGTCACCTGGAGCACTCCTTAGTTACATTTAGCAGGGCTTGGTAGTTACTTTTGGCTTGTCTTGGACATGAATGAATGGCTATAATGCCTTTCATTCCCAGGCCTATGAAACTTACATTAAATTGACTAGGCCTAGGAAATGGGGTTCCCTGTTCAGCCACAAGTACAGAGGGAAACCTAGGTCCTGGTGTTTCCCCAGAAGTTGTCTGCCCCTCTGGCTACTGGAGCCTCCTTCTGGGCCCCCCTGCTTACCCTCCATGTTCCTCTGCTCCTTGCCAGTGCATCAAAACATCAACATTGCCAAGGCGAAGGAAGCCAGTCCACACGGCACCCCCCACCCCAGCTCCACAGGTTGGCTGGGGCACCACTTGTCCTGTATCAACCTGTCAATTCCCCCCTCCCCTTACAGAGGTCCTTCCTTTCCAGGCCAAACTCATGTAAACCTTCCACCTATGGAATGATTTTAAATTTTGTTACATCGCCTTAAAATGTGCAAAACCAAGCTGTAACCTGCCCATGCCAGGATCACTTGTGGGACTCAGAAACAACCTCTATAAATTATTTTACACAGTTTTGAGACTCTTTTCCATTGAGGTGTCAGTTATTGTCATATCCATCTGTGAGAGCTTTTTCTTTTACATTGTGTCTTCTTCATTCACCTTTTTAGATGGAATTATGGTGGTGCTGATGCCAATAATTATTGAACATCGTGAGGCTAAGGTGGGTAGATTGCTTGATCAACAGAGAAACCCCATCACTCTAATATATATATATATAAGCATTATGGCACTTCCCTGTAGTCGCAGCCTCTCTCTTCTACTGAAATGACAATCTCTTAAGATGAAGACTTGGACACTGCTATGAATGACCTATGCCAGGGCACTCAACCCCAAGATGACTGAAATTATTTCCCCCTCACCCCCCTAAAAAGAGAGACAGCATGAGTTAGATTAAAGTGGATATTTGAATTGTGAATATTATTATTCCAGTAGTTTGTATTCTAGTAAAACACCCTTAGGAAAGTCTTGTGCAGTTTCATAAAATTACTTCTTTGCTTATTTGGCTGCCTTTTCCAAAGCACCAATTTGGCTTCTAAAGAAAATATACTTCTGGGTGGCGCCTGTATCACAAAGGAGTAGGGCGCCCGCCACAACACCCACCTATGATTTTGGTTCTGACCATCATTGTTTGGCGGGCCCGGGCTGGGTTCAAACCCTCCAGCTCAGGTGTATGTGGCTGGCACTTTAGCCGTTTGAGCTACAGGTGCTGAGCCAGCATTAGCTACTTCTTAAAAGAAATCATAAAACATACAAGGTTTGATGTTTATTGAAAAAAAATATTTTACCCTGTTTATGAAACCTTAGAAATACTTCCTTTAGCTGTCGAGTTTCAAAATAAATGTTTGTCCTTTTACTAAGACTATAGTAATACCTTTTAAATTTTTTAGTTTAAAGTTAAGTGTGAACGACCATTTACTGAGTTAAGTGCACATGGGTGATGTCTCCAAGGGATATTGGGCGATATATTGCTTCACCTCTTTGTCTTAACATCCTTCGTTCACCTATGAACCAAGCTTCCTTGCGATGCGCTATATCATTGTGCACACAGGAACCCAACTCACTAAATAACAAAGTGATTGCAGTCTCTTTGTAGGCTCTGTTTCTAAGGTCCCAGCACTAAAGAAGTACCTCCCATATGGGAATTTTCTTTTATTGAATGAATCCATAAATTTAATGCGTGAAAAATGAGAGATCCTTACTTTTTGGTGCAAATTTGATTAACTTTGATAACTGATCCAAATCTACCTGGCAAATGAGGACAGCTTGCATTTCTTGATATCCTTCAAATATATGGGGGTGGACTTCAGACAAATGTGCATACAATGCAGTTTATGTTTTTATTTTTTTTTATTTTTATTTTTATTTTTTGAGACAGAGCCTCAAGCTGTCACCCTGGGTAGAGTGCCTGGGCATCACAGCTCACAATAATCCCCAACTCCTGGGCTCAAGAGATTCTCTCACCTCATCCTCCCAAGAAGCTGGGAATACAGGCACCTGCCACAATGCCTGGCTATTTTTTGGTTGTAGTTCTCATTGTTATATGGCAGGCCCAGGCTGTATTCTAACCCATCAGCTCTGGTGTATGTGGCTGGCACCTTAGGCACTTGAACTACAGGCACTGAGCCTACAATGCAGTTTTTAAAGAGTGCTTAATAGCAGTCTACCAACCTTACCTCCAGTGCTTGTGCTGTGTGGTGTTGATCAGGCATTTCCTCCCTGTGGGCTTTCTCATTCCTCACTGCAATCAGTGGTTTTCAAACTTAGCTGTGCATTATAACAACCACTAGGGATTTTTAAAACAACTATGCTTAGGTGCCATCCTAATTAATTGAGACTGTCCAATGACTATGACCCACTGTGCATTTTTAAATAATTTTTTTGGTATTGGTCATTGATTTTTCAACCTGTGTACCACGGCAGGACCTTAGTTATGTCATAACAATTGTAAAGATCATTAATTATTTTAAAAAGAAGTTCAAATCACAGTAAGTGCATTTTTTTTTTTTGGTAGAGACAGAGTTTTACTTTATTGCCCACTGTAGAGTGCTGTAGCATTACACAGCTCACTGCAACTTTCAACTCCTGAACTTAGGTGATTCCCTTGTCTCAGCTTCCCAAATACCTGGGACTACCGGTGCCTGCCACAACACCGGCAATTTTTTTGTTGCAGTTAGGCCGGGGCTGGGTTTGAATACACCACCCTTGCTATATGGGGCTGTTGCCCTGCCAATTGAGCCACGGGCACCACGCTACTCTTTTTTTTTTTTTTTAACTGAAGGTTCAAGTGTGCTGTCAAAGTTTAACTGAAGGTTCAAGTGTGCTGATCTACGTGATTCCAAATTGAAGTGGAGCATTAACTCACTGTTCCAGATCAGTGCTTCTCAAACTTCAATATGATATGAATCCCCTGGTATCTTACAAAAATGCAATTTCTGATTCGTTAGGTCTGTTTTTTCTTCCATGAGACAGAGTAAGAGACCTGTGTGGTTATAGGAACTGAAGGTGGCACAAATCTCTCTTCCAACATCTTAAGGACTTGTCTATACATGAGAGTTCTTGAAGGCTCAAGACCTTCAGAAGAAATAAGTATTGGTGACCGTCTTCAGAAACAGTCATTAGCAGGTGAGGAGGTCATGAACCCACCCACTTGATTCTGTGTTCTAATTTTTCTTTTTTTATGGAGACAGAGGCTCACTATGTATGCCTTGGTAGAGTGCCATGGTCAAAGGTTACCTCAACTTCAAACTCCTGGGCTAGAGTGATGGTCTTGCCTCAGCCTCCCAAGCAGCTGGGACCACAGGTCCTGCCACAAACCATGGCTGTCATTGTTGGTTAGCTGGCACCGGCCAGGTTCCAGCCTGCCAACTTCGGTCTATGTGGTTGGTGCCATAACCACTGTGCTACAGGCACCAAGCCTGTGTTCTATTTCTGACATTTATTAAAGCTGATTCTGCTTCACATAGGCCAACAGAAGAAAGACAAATAGATCATTTTCACTCAGCAGTTTTCTCCCAGTTATTTCTATTTCTTTTTTTTTTTTTTTTTTTTTTACAGTTTTTGGCCATGTCTGGGTTTGAACCTACCACCTCCGGCATATGGGGCTGGAGCCCTACTCCATTGAGCCACAAGTACCGCCCCATAGTTTTTCATTATTAAAAAATACACGGGTATTGCCAAATCAACAAAACAGACTGAAAAAGGGCAAAGAATCAGAAGTGAATATCAGGAAGGAGGAAGAAAGGAGTTTTCAGAAAGAGAAAGTGGTGAACTTATTGGCTAGAAAATATGATTGAGCATTTGGAAGACAACAAACATAACTTAATATGATAAAGGGGGACTGGGTGCAGTAAATCCTCCCTTTAATCCCTGCACTCCAGCAGGCCAAGGAGGGTGGATTGCCTCAGCTCACAAGTTCAAGACAAGCCTGAAGTAGAGCATAACCCTGTGGCATTGTGGTGGGCACTGGAAGTCTCAGCCACTTGAGTGACTAAGACAAGAGAATCACTTGAGTCCAAGAGTTGGAGGCTGCTCTGAGCTATGACACCATATCACTCTACTGTGGGTGAAAAAGTGAGACTCTGTCTCAAAAAAAAAAAAATGTGATAAAGGGGGAATAGTAAAGGAAGAACAACGTCAAGCAGGAACTCTGCCTCTGTGAGTCTTGAATCATGGGGACGGTAGGAAAAAATAAGAAAGGCCTAGTAGAAATATGAAAGGTAATATATTGCTACTAGTAAGTGTATTTCCAGAGCTATTTTAGCTCTGGCTGGCATTCCTTATAGCTGCCTTGAAATGGCCTAGGTAAGTGAAGTGAGTCCATATTTTAAACAAAATAATGTGCTTTTTTCAACATAATATAAAATTTCTTAATCAATAAAATAAAGCTCATCAAACCTCTTTCACACATAATAGATGACAAGAAACTTCATTTACTTTAATATCTATTTTTTATTCCCTTCTGAAGCTGCTGCACACATTGTGTGTGGCTTTATGGACAGGGGTATTGACCATTTTCCAATAGCAATGGGGCCACTTTGCCTATTGTGGAAGGAAATGAGGTAGAATCCCTTTGCTTTCCAGAATACATCTCTTTGTAGAAAACAAAATCATAGGTATGCATTCCAGCAGCTCATGGGTTTTTACACCAACTATTTAGGGGAGGGGAAAGCCAGTCTTAAAACACTTTGCCCAGACAAAAGATGCCAATGCCAATGTTAACCATTAGGAAACATCATTAAAGCAGGTGAGAAACAGGCTGTAGACATTTTTATAAGCCTTCAATACTCGACTTGAAGGTTCTGTTGTGGAGACCACAAGAAGCCTAAGAGAGGACAGCATTCATAGCCATTTTTAGAGACATGTCTTTTTTGAAGAGGAGGTTACAGCTGGGGATCATTCAAAGCAAGACCTTCCAGAGAGCTTGTGCACCTGATAGAGATAGAAGGATTTAGGCCAAGTAGGTGTGGGCTCATTGTCGAAATCCTTTCAGTACTGCAAAGAAAATACTCCCTTTTCATTCCAGGACACTCTGGGGACTAGACTTTTAGAGAATAATCTTCTGCTGAAATCTCCATAGCTGCATCATTAGTGATCTGTATAAGTTTGTTTGTTGTTTTTCCACAGGACAAAAGGAAGCTCAGAAAGGTTGAGAAACTTGCACAGAAGCACCAATGTTCCGTAAAGAAACTAGCATTTGACTCTGTGTTCTTTACAATGGTTTCTTCTGACCCAAGCCTGAAGACAAAGATTTAAAGCAGAAATAGAAAAAAGGCTGTGCAGATCGAATTGTCCCCAAAGAAGTCTCCTTGTTAAGTCTTCAGGACTATAAGCTCAGCAGGAAAATTTTTCTTTGTAAAACAGGGTTGTGTCTGTAAGGCACAACCTACACAGTTTTTACAGTGAAAACGGGAAGGAGGCGGACAAAGCCCTGAAAGTTTGTTTTCTGCTTCCACATTATTACAGCTGTGTGTTTTCTGTGAAGCCCTGCAAGAGGGATGGAATATAGACCACAATATTCCTGAAATGCAAAGTTTTCCTATTTATACCGACATCTCATGACAGGGCTAAGTGACTACAGTCTGCATCGTCTTGGCAACCAAACATTTCATTTGGCCAAGATTCAGATTATTCACTCATGCGTTAATTGAAGCAGAAGTTACCAAGTACATGATAGATGCCAGGCACCATGCTAGGTACTTGAGAATACCAAGACATGATCAAAGAAGGACCATGGGGAAAACTAGATTGAAAACTACTAACACAGATGAACCTGATTGAACATATAAGAACAATAATTCAGTGATCTTTCACCTTAGGGTTGGCCCAGGTACTCAGCAATGGTGATATCATTACAGCTGGGGTGATATCAATGGTGATATCATTTGCTTTGCATTTTTCTTTGTGAAGCTTCACAGTGACCACAGCTGGTAAGTATTCTTTTTCAGCTTTCGGACTTGAGGAAACTAAAGCCATAAGAAGTATTTAAATTACCTGAGTTTCACAAAGGTCCTATGTAGTGAAGTTACATTTTGGAATGCAATTTTTCAGATCTCAAACCCAGAACAATAGTACTCTGTAAACAAACAGGACGAAGAGATTAATGCCAGCTTGGTGCCCGTAGCAGTGTGGTTATAGCGAGCACCAGGTACATACACCAAGGATGGCAGATTCAAACCTGGCCTGGGCCAGCTAAACAAAAATGACAACTCAAAAAAAAAAAAATTGGCTGGGCATTGTAGCAGGTGCCTATAGTCCCAGATACTTGGGAGGCTAAGGCAAAATAATCACTTAAAGCCCAAGAGTTTGAGGGTGCTGTGAGCTGTGACACCATAGCACTCTACTTAGGCCAATGTAATGAGACTCCCGTCTCAAAAAAAAAAAAAGAGATTAATGCCGAAAGTCAGGTGGCATTCAAGAAGACCTCACAGAATGCCCAAGTTCATTCTATGAGACTTAGCCCATGGAAATAATGAGTTATGAGACTTAGCAGTTATCTGCTTGTTATATTCTGTTCAGTTAATTCAACTTGCCAACCAAGCATCCCTGTTAACAACACTGTGTGTATACTTCAGCTTATTTTACTCTGCAGACTCACTAATACAAGGAAGAAACAATACTGTCTATACTCTATTGTAAACTGCCTATTTTACCTACTCTATATTTTGATTGCTGAACACAAACTGACTATAAATTGAGTGGCTTAACACAACAACATTATTGTAGTTCTGTAGGCCAGAAGTACAAGCAGACCTGACTGGATTGTCTGCATAGACAGACTCTCAGAATGCCAAGATCCAGAACCAGCTGCACTCATGTCCATGGGATCTGGCAAGAATCTGCTTGCATACAGGTTGTGGGAAGAAATAAGTTCTCTTTGTGACTGTAGGACTGAGGACTTTTCTATTCTTCCTGGGTGCTGGCCAAGGACCACTTTTAGCTCCTGGAGGCTATTTGATCTCTGACAGTGACTCTTTTCTCTCAGTTACAGATAGCCTCCTGCACATGGAGGAAGGCTCATGTGCCTAATCTTTCTAATTTTTTCTTCTTATGTTACCTTCTCCAGTTTGTAAAGGGCTCTTGCTCTTTACAGAGTACTTCACATGGACTAGGCATTGTTCCTTGTCTTACAAGGATGTCTTTATCCTCATCCTAACTCTGAGGTATAGGAGGTTAGTGCTGTGTGCTCCCTATTCTGCTGCTGCACAGAGAAATCCTACTCAATCCTTACTTGTGTCTGCCTTAACTTAGAATCCAAAGGCCTAACTTTAATGTATAATGCTAACTTATGGAATTCTAGAGCACAGTGTGACAACTGCCAGTATTCATATTAATAAATAGAGTCTCAAAAAGGGCCAGCCTCCTCTTCCCTAGAGCTACTGAGGAAAAATCTTACCATGATGTAATTTTAGTCAAAGAATTTGTTTATGTACGAGATAAAATGGAGAACACTCACAAAAATACCAATTCTGTTTTTGGAGGATTGTATAATTATTTTAGACTGTTATCCATGTGTTGTGTTCCCTATTAATACAAATTTGGGAACTTATTATTAAACAAATTTGGGAACTTATTATTAAAGTAAATTTGAATAAGGGGTTTTGAAAGAGTTCAGAACCTAGAAACTACTGCCATGGCTCCTTTAATAACATTCAGAAGCAACCCATAGTTCTGATTGGTTGACTTAATTCCTAATTTTGTACCAATTTTAATAATACTTCACATCTTTGTATTCCTAAATATGATACATATTTGTAAGACTGAGATATTAGTGTTCAAATGGGCTTCAAAGAAAGTTCAGTGCTTCTATCCTCTTATTCGTTTGGTAAGGCAAGAAAACAGTACAACACTGTGATTCAGTTTGATTTCTGAAAATCAATGTATTCAAACTAAATGAATGAGTGAGAGGGCAGTGCACTAGAGTTAAGAAATAAAGATACCATGATGGATTCCAAACACTATAGGTACTGAGGTGAATATAGAAGAGACTGGCTATTCTAACTCACTGTGTCAACATGGGTGTCATTTCTCTCAGCTGCTCAAAGAAGAAATGCAATGACATGGTCTCTAAGGTTTCTTTCCTGTGTAACTAAAAGCTTTACTAACAATGTAGGGCAGAATGGTCTTAGGAACCCAGTAACAGCCCAGCCACATTTGTTGATGTAAGGAGAAAGATTTATTGTATTTATTGTTAAAAGCATACATAGAGAAAGTCACTGAAAGGCTGTAACATCGTGTATGATTACGGTGCTGGAATATGTATTAGCAGGGATATATATCAGGTTCAACTTGAAAATTGCACAGATTTATTTTTAAAGAAATCTATGTAGAGGGCTTCTCTCACAATTACACAATACTTTATTTGGGGCAGTGTGATGAAAGACCTTTAGTTAAACAATCTAGAATACAGCAATGAAAAAACAGTGACAGGCATTTGGTTTAGCCACACATAATTTGCTTTGAGAGAGGGCTATGGTTTGAAGGTGTCCCCTATAAGTTCATGTGTTGGAAAGTTAATCCCCAAAGCAACAGTGTTGAGAAGAAAGACCTGGTACAAGAGACTTGATCACAAGAGAGAAGACCTCTTTAATGGGTTAGTGTTGTTATTATAGGAGAAGGTTACTATGAAGTGACCCTGGCCCTGGCACATCTCTATCTTACCTGCTTGCTACTGCATTACACCCTTCACTTGTTGAATGACACTCAGCAGATGCTGGTGCCACACTCTTGGACTTCACAGCTTCCCCAGGATGAGGAGCTAAAAAAAATTCTGTTCCTAATAAATTACCCAGTATTAGGTATACCATTATAGCAACAGAAAATGGACAGAAACAGGGATATGGCACTGCTGGCCCCCTTTGTTCATTCTTCAATCCTGTTTACCTCATCCCACTCTCACCAGAGTCTGAACTCAGCTTCCAAGACTGAATGTTACCTGGTAGTTGTGAATTTGGCCAGCCAATATGTCAGCATTAATAAGAACTAGAGAAAACAAATGCAGCCCAGCAAGACACAGCCACCTGTTAGGCAAGAAGGAAAAAAGCAGATATCCCTACAAGTTCTATGGCCAAGTCAAACAATTCTCCTCTTATTAAAAGCCAAGGCCCTTTGATATTGCCCAACCTTTCCCACACAGTACCATGGCACACTCACTGGGAATGTGTGGGGTGTGACTAAGAAGCACAATCTATAAGAAAAAAAAAAAAAGTAAATTCTTAGTTTGATAGCAACTCATAAGAATCTGAAACAAAGCCAAACCTTTCACCATCTTACCTTGATAAGGCCTGCAGGTCCCATCTCCTACTAGGACTGGGCATCACAGCAGGGGCTTCTAACAGAACTGCCAGCCTAGGGATTGCTACCCACCAGTTCTGACTAACATCCCCTGAGCTGGCCAAAAGCCACCACTAAGTCTCTGATAAGTTAGAATTCATACATCACTAGACTCCCTACCAACAGTAGTTTTCCAAAATCACAGAGGCTTGGGTCTACTCACTGATGGAGAAGGGGACCTTTGTACTTTATTACAGGAGTAATGCTATTTCTACATCAAGAAGTCTGTTCTGGTCCTAGAGGGCATCACCCAGATTCAAGAAAAAAATACCTACCGGTGTTCTCAAAATGAAAGACCCTGATTTGACAGCATGTGGGTACACTGGATCCCACCAGTCTTGGGCTCCTTTGCTGCGATTCACCTGTTATTTATGTATTTATATATATTTTTTTGGGATAGAGTCTCACTTTGTCACCCTTGGTAGAGTACCACGCCATCATAGCTCATAACAACCTCTAACACTTGGTCTTAAGCAATTCTCTTGCCTCAGCATCCCAAGTAGAAGGAACTACAGGCCCCTGCCACAACATCCAGCTATTTTTAGAAAAGGGGTCTAACTCTTGCTCTGGCTGGTCCTGAACCTGTGAGCTTAGGCAATCCACTTGCCTCAGTCTCCCAGACTGCTAGGATTACAGGTGGGGGCCACCTCACACGGCCTCGATTCTCCCCTTATTAACCATTATCCCTTGTGTTATCTAATTCCTGTCCTCATTTATTCAAGACAGGGTAAAAATAGTGTCAGCAACAGTTGCAATCCAATGCCTTCTACTCCCCAAACCTCCCCCAAAGTATCCCAAACCCGTGCAGCCCTACTTATACCTGACTCATCCAATTCATACAACTGAGGACAGTTACTGCCCTATGTAGCCAAAAGCAGTTTTGGAAGATGGATCATTGTCCACATTACCACTTTTAACAAGAGTTGGGAATGGTGGGAGTCCTGATGCAATCACACACAAACACTTTTCCCCTCCCTATTCATCTTCTCTCTTCCTAAGACAAAGACCCAAACAATCTAATTAGTCCATGCCCTGAGAAATTCTCACCAAAAGAACCTAGCTGAGAAAGAGCATGTAGAATGTGCCCTCCTGAAAGCCGCATATAAATGTGGTATCCAACTGCTCCCAGGGGCAGACACCATATTTATTCTGCCCAGGTGGGTCACCCTCCCCTTTCAATAGAGCTGACCTAAACCTCTTTCCTACTGTGCTTTTGTCTTTAGGCACAATTATTTACACCTCTCATATATGATTCCCAGAGAATTTTAATCTCTGAAAAGTGTTTACACACTTTTTTTTGAGAGACAGAGTCTCACTTGGTTACCCTCAGTAGAGTGCTGCAGTGTCATAGCTCGCAGTAACCTCAAACTCTTGGGCTTAAGCAATTCTCTTGCCTCAGACTCCCAAGTGGCTGAGACTATAGGCACCCACCACAATGTTCGGGCATTTTCTTTCTTTCTTTTTTTTTTTTTGGTTGTAGTTGTCATTGTTCTTCAGCAGTCCCAGGCTTCATTTGAACCCGCCAGCTCTAGTGTATGTGGCCAGCCTCCTAGCCACTTAGGTACAGGTAGCGAGCCACAGAACATTTTCAATACCGATAATGTCGTCTTCATTAATTTATTGAATAAAAGGTGGATTTTTTGGATGTCATGTCTAAAACTTCATTTCTACTCCCATAGTTACAAAAAGCACACCTTTCTTTGGGTCTACAAATGTTACAGTTTTTACTTAACAATTCTACTATTCATTTTGAGATAATTTTTGAATAATTTATGAAGAATGACAAGATACGTTTTCCATAATGTTTCCCAAGTATCGCCAATCATTCTGTCTACAGGTAGACAACCCCTTGATGGGATGCAGCTGACAATGTTCTCAATCTGTAAATCAAGTAGAGATGAACTGTCATAATGAACAGTCCTGAAATCTAGAATCTAGAATATAGAATCTATTTCTTTAGATCTCCTGTGATCCCTCTCATTACAATCTTTTTAATTTTTGGCACACACAAGTTCTGAGTTTGGCTGCTCCCAGCCTCACCAACAATTAACATTTCCTGAGTGTTTCAGTTTCATCATTCTATTAGGCATGTGGTGGCCTCTTTATGTAGATCCAATTTGCCCTCTGGGGGGGCGGAAATCAATGAAATCAAGAAATTTATATGTGTGTGTGTGTGTGTGTACATATGTAATCCCCTTTTAAATATTTGTTTGTAAAAGGCCTGTTTATTAATTTTGCCTGTATCTCTATGATTTTTTAAGCCATTTCCTTATGCATTTGTAGGATTTTTTTAAAACACATTTCACTAAGCATATATTTATTTTGATACTATGTTTTCATTGCCTCAGGATTAATTTCTAACTCTCCTAAAGAAGTCTTTCAGTGACTAGGCATGGTGGCTCATGCCTGATAATCTCAGCACTCTGGGAGGCTGAGGATGGTAGATTGATTTAGGTCAGGAGTTCAAGACTAGCCTAAACAAGAGTGAGACTCCCATCTCTTCTTAAAATAGAAAAAAAAAAATAGCCAGACATTGTGCTAGGCACCTGTTGTCCCAGCTAATTGGGAAGCTGAGGCAAGAGGATCACTTGAACCCAGGAGTTTGAGGTTGCTCTGAGGTAAGAAATACAAATGTCAAACTAACCACAGAGAATTTATACTCTATTATTTTGTAGTTACTACCTTCTGAAGAGATTTCCATCTGCACCTTCTTTGTAAGTATAAACAGTTACATGTAGGGAGATAACTATGTAGGATCTCACCTTCATTTAACTCCACAAATTACAACATTCATTTTTGCACACAGATTCCTCCAGGGGCCCAGTAGGTACAGTTCATTTCAATGCTCTCTTATACCTAATACAGAATAATACTGGAATAAAGCCATTAATGGACAGCTACTTTACAAGCTAAATAATAAAAATTGATGATGTAATACACACAGGCACACATTCACAACTTTTGCAGTTTCCATGAAGATGGCATCAAAACTGACATGTAAGGAGGCTTTGGTGTTAACATTACTAACTGACAACACACTTCGAGGTCTGGAATCCTTCCTCAGCACTGGCCTTGAAGAGTAACAATCCTTCTGGCAAATTGTTTGAAATTTCTGAAATAAGACACAGCTTTTATATTCAATACTAGAAAAAATAGGTTATAATTTCCAGTCATTAATTTTTTTTAAATTTCAGGATAATGTGAGAGTACAAACAGGAGTCCCTCTTACAATTATGTCCTATACCCCAAAGGTGTGCCATATGACTCACATTGTTCCCATTCGGTGAGAGCATTCCAAACACCCCCAACCCCCAACCTGAATTAAAATGAGTTTTTTTGTTTTTTTTTTTTCCGATGTGGGTGTGAATTCGATTGTTTACTGGTTTCATGTTAGTATTGAGTACGTTGAAAATTTGCTTTAACATTCTTTTTTTTTTTGAGACAGAGCCTTTAGCTGTTGCCCTGGGTAGAGTACAATGACATCATAGCTCATAGCAACCTCCAACTCTTGGGCTCCAGCGATCCTATTACCTCAGTTTATCTATTTTTATAAGAGACGGAGCCTCATTTTTCCTAAGGCTGGTCTCGAACACGTGAGCTCAAGCAATTCAACCACCTTGACCTCCCAGAGTGTTAGGATGTACCAGCATCAGCTACTGTGCATGGCAGGAATTGTATATTCTGCATTATCCACTTTGCCACTTTGTGTATTAACTGGTGTATTTTGTTCATTCCCATTTAAGGTAAGTATTGCTCTGTGCAATATTATTTTATTTGCTTTCTCAGCTTCTCATTCATCTGTTCCTCTTTTCTTATTTTCCTCATAGTTACTTAGATATTTTTTAGAGTTGATCTTGGTTTACTTACAATGTTTCTAACTATACCACTTTTTATGGTTTTCTAAGTAGCTGTTCTAGGTATAAAAAGTATTTATGAAACTTATCAGTCCATTAGTATCAATCATCATTTTATGACCTCAAGTGAAATGTATCAAGCTTAACTCTAATTTAAATCATTTAACCTGCCAACTTTTTAATATAATTGTATTTCTCTACAACCAGAGCATAAGATCATACAGTATTTTATCTTTTGTTCTACTCATCAAATATCATCTCAGTAACTCATGAGGAAATATATATATATACTTTTTTTTTTTTTTGTAGCGACAGAGTCTCACATTATCACCTTCGGTAGAGTGCAATGGCGTCACACTGCTCATAGCAACCTCCACCTCCTTAGGTGATTCTCTTGCCACAGCCTCCTGAGTAGCTGAGACGACAGGTGTCCACCACAATACCTGTCTATTATTTTTGTTGTTGTGGTTGAAGTTCAGCCGGGGCCAGGTTTGAACCTGCCACCCTTGGTATATGTGGCCGGTGTCCTACCCACTGAGCCACAGGTACCACCTGGAAGATATTCTTATATGTTTAACCCTATTTTTGCCAACTTCCATTGTCTTTTTCTTTTTCATATTCCAAGCATTCTTGTGTTATTCACTTTCTATTTAGAGAACTTTCTTTAGCCATTTTTCTCATTGCCAACAACAATGTCTCTTAGTTTCCCTAATAATGCCTTTTGTTCTTCTTCTTTCATAAATATATTTCCAGTAGATACTGTAATCCTAGCACTTTTTTGAGGCTGAGGCAGGTGGATTGTCTGAACTCACAGGTTCGAGACTAGCCTAAGCCAGAGTGAGAACATCTCTAAAAATAGCCAGGTGTTGTGGTGGGATCCTGTAGTCCCAGCTACTTGGGAGGCTGAGGCAAGAGAATCACTTGAGCCCAGGAGTTTGTAAACATAAACTCTGTAAACTGTGACTGCCCGACACTCTACCAAAGGTGACAAGTGAGACTCTGTCTCCAACAAACAAACAAACAAACAAAAAGTAGCACACTCCATTATCAATCTAACCTTGTTTAATTTTTAATCATCTTTAACAACACAGAACATGAATGCATATAAATACAAATATAAATTTATGTATTTAGTGTTACCTGTTTTCATTTAAAGGAGTTATATTTTTTTTACTACTGTATCCTAAACTCTTAGAAAAATGGGTGGCATATAAAAACTACTCAAAATTCAGTTGTTGAGTCAAAAAATCAGTATACAGAAGAATGTCTGATAACAGAAGAAATGCAGAATAATTAAGGTAAAGTGGACAAGTGAATTGCTTTAAGAATGAGAAAGTAACCGAGAAAAACAAGCATAAATATATGGTGGCCAAAATTGGACTATCAGCAAGAATGGTAAATATTTAAAAAAAAAATCAAAAAGGAGAAAATTTTTTATGAGAGTAGTATTTGAAGGTTTGATTTAGGAATCAATTCTCAAGTTACTTCTGAGATTTAGGACCTCTAAGGAGATATTCTTAAAAAACATCTCCAAGACGACAACCCTCAAAAAACCTACATTGAAATAATAAATCCCCTAATGTTCATCTGTGCAGTGCACATTAACTCACCTGGATGGCACTTCCTTAGACGCTCTTCCTCTAGTATTTCTGGTTCCTACTTTTGCTCTAGGCCAAAGATTACCTCTGGTTTGACAACACAATACCCTGTTAACAGAAATAATTTAGAACTTGAACCAGTCTATACTTCATGGCCAGTGAAGGAGTGGGAGGCTTCCAGAGCTGCTCAACAAAGATGTCATTAGACCATTTCAATGAAAAAAAAAATCAGTTAAATGTATATCTGGTATAAACAGTCAGTGACTGGAAGGAGACATGAAAGGTTTTGTGGGGATGCTAGTGTTTTTGGCCCTGGTTATATGAATATGTTAACTTTGCAAATTCAATGAACTGTACATTTGTGAGTAGAATACTTTTCTGTATTTCTGTTATATGTCAATAAAAATTTGTACTAAAAATGTATCAGAAAGGTTAAGCTACTAAGAACTTTAATCAATCATCTCTGGAATATATTAGAAGGTTAAATATTTGAAAATGTATTAAATAGATCCTTAAGGTAGAGAGTCATCAACCAAATAGGAAGTGCAGGATACTTTTCATATCTTCCACTCCAGTGTATTTGAGCCTTCCACCCTCTGTGCCCTGTGTATATTTTTATTGCACTAATCATGAGACTGAAGAATAATACCAAGATCTTTTCAGTCTGGAGTTTTTGCCAGAAGAAGCCAATTAAAAAAGTGAAATGGCAAAACTTATCACATTAATATATGCTAAACTCTAAATATCACCTCTCTAGAGGATCTGCATTCTAAAGTAAGACAATTGAGAAAAGCAATAAAGCAAAATAGGAAGACATGTAAAAAAAAAAAAAAAGAAAGAACATTTCAATGGATAGTGAATATAACTATCTTCTAGTTGTCAAAAGTGATTCACTGGCCAGCTGTAGTGGCTCATGCCTATAATCCTAGCACTCTGGGAGGCCAAGGCAAGAAGGCTTTCTTGAGCTTACGAGTTCAAGACCAGCCTGAGCAAAAGCGAGACCCTGTCCCTACCAAAAACAGAACACGTGAAGCAAGAGCATCAATTGAACCCTAGTTGGAGGTTGCTGTGAGCTATGATGCTATGGCACTCTATGCAGGGCAACAGCTTTAGAGTCTGTCTCAAAAAAAAAAAAGTGATCCATTGACATGAATTTTCTTTACCTTATGTATCATTGAACTACAGCCGGCCCATTGACTTCATAAGAATAAAATATGCTATTTAGAATTATGTAGCAAGTAGGCCTTACCTACTGAGACCTAGTTGCTGTGGCTCTCCACCATCACATCCCTATATAGAGATCCCTGACTATGGTCGAAGGACTATACTATACCTGGCTCAAGCCCACAAGTACATCATTAAATTATATTGATCCCTGGAACTTCTCAATGTGAAATTGTTCAGATTTAGGTGATATGGAACGAGATGGAATAGAATAATTCTTACCATGATCATTGTTTACAGTTTACCAAAATGGTTTACAGATTATTTTTCATTGCTTTATACTGTAGGTGAAAAAGAAATCATAACAAATATTCTAGCATACCATTAAGGTATACATTTATACAAAAAAATTATTAAATCCCCACTATAACTGGAACAATTGTAGTTGGAAATAATAATAAAAAGTGAAGAACATATAATCTGGTAAAAAAAATATATATGCAGTTACATGTTATAAGTACTATGCTATAAACAAGAAAAATTAGCTCTGTTTTGAGGTTCATTGAGGAAATACAGCTGTTGGGTGAATTTTTACTATGATGCTATGTGCACTATAGATTTACACAGTACGTTTATAAACCATACAAATAAATTGTCAATAAGTTTATTACAAATTTGAATTCTTGCTTAAATTTAAAACTGTAGAAAGTCAGCCCAATATTTTGTTTCATTACCATATATATTCTAGGATCTAATCCTTCAATTCAGAGACAAATAATACAGAATATAGAAAGATCTCCAGTGTACAGGACAAGATATCAAATTGGATTGCTTTGGACATCCCTTGGGCATATACCTCATTTAGGGACCACTGCTCTGAAAAAGGAGAGCCGAGGCAGAAACATGAGCATACTATATATTGAAATTGTGCTACTTGGTCTTTATTTATGACTCATTCTCTTAAGAAAGGGAAGGGATAGCTAAAGGTCAAAACAGTGCCCTTTATACCAGTCATATATGTCCAACCTTTTGGCTTCTCTAAGCTACAATGGAAAAACAGTTGTCTTGGGCCTCACATTAAATACATTAACACCAAGAAAAGCTGATGAGTAAATAAATAAAGTCCATAAGTTTGGCAAACACTGCAGATAAGCAAAAAAGTCATCACATAATAATCCATGTGTGACCTGTGGGAGTGTGCATTGGATTCTTCTGCATGTAGCAAAGTAGGATGCAAACAGGGCAATAGCAATAATAGACACAGATGGATTAAATAATTAAATATTTTTTAAAGTTTAATATTTTTATTTATTCCTTTTTTAAACATTTATTTTTTATTTTTTTAATTGATTAATTTATTTTTTGAGACAAAGACTCACTATGTGGCCCTCGGTAGAGTGCCAGAGTGTCATGGCTCACAGCAACCTCGAACTCTCTGTATTAATCAATGCTCTTGCTTCAGCCTCCCAAGTAGCTGGGACTATAGATGCCCCCCCATAACATCTGACTATTTGTTTGTTGTAGTTGTCATTGCTGTTTAGTATGCCCTGACAGGGCCCAAACCCACCAGCCCCGGTAGGTGTAGCCAGTCCCTTAACCACTGAGCAATGGCACCAAGCCTGAAAAGTTATAAATTTATGAAAGCAGCACAACATCATTAATAATCACACTCATAAAAACTATAACAGTGGTGCATTTCAACCATTAACTAGGAAATAATTTTTATCATTGGATAAGACAGAGGGAAAGTAGTTTTTTTTTTGAGACAGTTTCACTATTTTGCCTACGGTACAATGCCATGTTATCACAGCTCACAGCAACTTCAGAGTCTTAGGCTTAAGCCGTTCTCTTGCCTCAGTCTCCCATGTGGCTGGGACTACAGGCACCCGCCACAATGCCTCGCTATTTGTTGTTGTTGCAGTTTGGCTGGGGCCAGGTTTGAACCTGCCACCCTTGGTATATGGGGCTGGCGTCTTACTCACTGAGACACAGGAGCCGCCAGGGAAGGTAGTCTTGTAGTGAACAATAATGTACCTAAAAAATAAGAAAACTTGCTGCTATCATATAACTCAAAAATATTAATCATACATATATACCCAAGAGCAGACACTCATGAACTTAATGGATATTAGAATCATATAGACACTCAGTAAAGCACAGATTGGTAAGCCTCACTCTCAAGAGATTCCCTTCAGAGAAGCTTGGGATGGGGATTGAAAATCTGAATTTCAAACAAGTTCACAGGGATGCATAGGCTGCTGGTCAGAGGTTCTTACTTTGAGAAGCACTGCTCTTATATGGACACAATCTGCATTTGCCCACAAAGAATGACAAAGACGTTCATTGCATTATTCAGTATTCACTTTATTGAGAAATGGCAATTCTATAAGTTTCTATGAACAAAATGCTATTTATAATACAGTATAGCCACACAATGGCATTAAAAGGAATAAATTACATAAGCATAGATCTCAAACTATCATCAAACCAAGGGAACAACAGTATATCAAATACTTAAGACAATCACATATTTTTAAAACACCCCCCAAAATAAACAATATTAGTCAATTTTCTATGCTTGTTTTTCAAAGAACATATACAGGTAAAATGAGAAGGGTAGTAGACCGAGGTTTAAAACTCGGTACTGACTGAAGAATGGGACACAATGAGTAAAATGTCAAACAAGAACTGTGCTAAGAGTAGTATCAGAAAAGGATGAAGACTTAAGGGAGAGAAGTCAGCAGGGCAATGCAACAGTTACTCAATTTAGTTACATAATTTAGTCTTGATAAGCTTTACCCAGATAAACATTTAAGAAGTTCAATTTTTATCTATTACTTATTTCTCATCTTAATATACTCACACAAATCTAACAATCGCCACTGTAAAATAAAATGGGAGGTGAATAAACAAACACCTTTCCTTACTCATTTTGTGTTATTAGGAAGATGCAGACAACTTTGCAGACATAGCTAGGTTAGAAAAACAAAAGAATAGGTTTAGAAAAATCTGGCCTGTCTGAAGCTCTAGCATTATTTTACAGTAGAAAGCTATATACAATGGATACAATACTTCCTGGGAAGAGAACGGGCAAGGACCTTTTGACCCCTCAGAACAAGCAAGGAGAATTAGGAACCACTTGACTGTAATATAATAATCAGGGCTATTGGACACTAAATTTCTAACAGACTGAATTTAAATATTTGATTCCTAAGAAATTTAACAGCTTGTGGGCGGCGCCTGTGCCTTGTGAGTAGTACGCCAGCCCCGTATGCCGAGGGTGGCGGGTTCAAACCCAGCCCCGGCCAAACTGCAACAACAAAAAAAAATAGCCGGGCGTTGTGGTGGGCGCTTGTAGTTCCAGCTACTCAGGAGGGTGAGGCAAGAGAATCACGTAAGCCCAAGAGTTAGTGGTTGCTGTGAGCCGTGTGACGCCACGGCACTCTACCCGAGGGTGGTACAGTGAGACTCTGTCTCTACCAAAAAAAAAAAAAAAAAAAGAAAATTAACAGCTTGATTCTTCTTTGGTATTCACAAAACTCTTAAAATTACAGTACTGACTTTAAATCAATTTTTTGTTGTTGTTGTACTTTTTAGCTGGGGCTTAGCTTGAACCCACCACCCTCAGCATATGGGGCCAGTGCCCTACTCGAGCCATGGGCACCACCCGACAGTATTAACTTTAAAAGTTAAGAACATATTTAATAAAGGAACACTGACAGTTCACTAAAATTGTCATAGCTAAGCTATGTTCCTCCTAATGTTACTTCTGGGTAGTGATTCCACCAAAAGCCATAAAAATCTTCCAGGCAAAAAAATCTCTTTCAGTTTCTTTACCTGACTCAGTTGCTACTTCTCAAAAAGATGTTTTATAGGAAACTTGTATTTGACCTGTGTGTAAAGGCAGACTGTACTGGGTTAGGAGTAAGGAGATGAGAGTTTTAGTCTTCCCTGCTAACAAACACTGATCCTAAGCAAGTTACTATCCTTCACTAAGAAAGAAAATTTTTCTTCTAGCAAATGGGACAAAATTAGGTAATTCCTGCGAACGGCACACACCAAGATGCATTCATGGCATGCCTGGAAAGCAGTTCAGAACCAGATGGATAACAAGGGAATGGAGTCTGTCCCAGCGGGCCACGTGGGATGCCCAATTCCCAGCTGTGAGCCCACAAGCCCTGCCCCCCAGGTGCGCCTACAGTCCTGTAGCACTGCCTCTTCCACCAGCCAGACCAACAAGGTTGCACCAACCACCCGATGGGCTCAGCATAGGGCTGGCCACATGTAGACCAGCCTTGGGTCCTCAGGAAAAGCTGCCCTCCCGCCGCACTTGGAGGTGCGTAGTATTCCCCCCTTCCCTTCCTCACAAGACTGGCGCCTCCCGGATTCTCCCCCCAACACTTCAGACTCATCCAGTACTACAGTATCTGCTGTAGTTCTGGCCCTAGAAGAGGGAGCAGACTCTGAGAATCACGATGGCTCAAAAACACCAGGCCTGAGAAAATAAAACAGAGCATGAACACAGAAGGGCACATGTGCACAGGAGGTGGCGGACATGCGCGGTCTTTCCTGTGAGTCTATCCTGCAGCCTTTCTACCATGCTGGTTTGGGGGAGTTTTGTTAGACACAGATGCATCCAGAAAGAGAAACTGCAGCGTGTTGATGTCTCTTTTAATACTAGGATATGGATCCCATCTTTGCAATAAAACACCAATTATTTGACACCATCAGCAGTTCTCTCCAATGGCATATGGCCTTTTCTGATGGTCTTCTTTCACTTAGTAGCACTCCTGTCCATTTCATTCATAATTTTATTCATAATTTTCATTCAGTTTGAAGGCTGCGGAAGAGGCCACAACCCAAGGAATACAGACACCATGAGAAGCTGAAAATGGTGAGGAAATGGTTTCAACCCTCAAAGCCTCCAAGAAGCAGCACTGAGTCTTACTGAGGTGCCCAGGCTGGAGTGAGTTCCGCACAACTTCATCACGTGTGTAGGTTCCCTTTCTACTAGCATGGACAGGATACCAAACAGTTCCATAACCACGACTGCTTTTTATAACCATATCTACCACCATCCCTCATAAACACCTACCACTGTCCCTCAGTCATATGCCCTCCATTTGGAAAATTTTGTTGTTTAAAAAATGTTATGTAAGTGGAATCGTCCAGTATTGAATAACTTGGGATTGACTTCTTTTGTTTATCATAGTTTCTTACTGTTTTACCTAAGTCATTACGTTTATCAATCATCTGTTCCTGTGTGTTGCTCAGTAATGTACTGGGCTCAGTTCTAAGCTGTTTGTATAAAATAATTCATTTATTCCCCTCAACAACCCTATGGATGGTCTCTATTCTTAGCTTCATTTTACAAATAAAATAGCTATGGTACAGAAAGGAGTCATGGGCCCAAGATCACTCAGCAAGGACCTGATCCCAAGAACCTGGTGGTTGAACCTACGTTCTTGGTCATAGTATAGCCACCACCCTCCAGGCAGGGTGAGGTAGGTCAGAGAATGGTGGAGACTATGGAAGACTAGCTCACACATGCTCTGTCTTCAGGAGGAAGCTTCTACATACATCCAGAGTGGAACACAGGACAGGAGTTACTTTTTTTTTTTTTTTGAAAGACACTAGAAATTTGAATGCTCTGTGACACTGCCAACTTGAAATTGTTGGCAGCTAATTCAAAATGTTCCAAACAATCAATGATACTAAACCAAGTTTAAGGGGGACTACTCTGCGGGCTGCTAGTCTATCATGATCACTACATTTCCAGAATGCCTTCTACAACTTCTTCTCTCAGGGGACATCTGAGACCAGTCTCACAAGGAAGTCTTGAATGCAGATATAGCCTCAATGGGTGGCCCTTTTACGCAGCTCCCTCCATGTCACCCAGTGCCTGGTGCATAGCAGGTGCCTTCAGAAAAGAAAAAGGGAGATAAAAATGCACTTAGCACCCTTGGTGTCATCACTTAAGGAAACATATTGTTAGCAGTTTAAGTAACTAAAAAACCCCAAGACCATAAAGATGGCAATGGTTTTAGAGTCAAGAGACCTGATTGTCAATCCTGACCTTGAGCACACTCTGAAGTTCATTCCACATCCTGTCTGTGGCCTTGAGTATGACACAAAGTAGTTGTGATATGGGTTCCAGCAGCCTCACAAGTGCCAGTTGCCTCATCACCCCCATAAAATAGATACCGCCTGCCACTGACATGCACCAGGGGGCATCGTAGGATAAAAGATGGAAGGAAAAAAATCTGAGCCTACCATAACTCTGAAATGATGACAGGCACCATCACTCTTAGATCAGTCCAGATAGGCTGGAACAGGACAAGATAAGAACAAATGGGCCAAGTACTGTTATGATGAAAGTTAATGAGCTAAATGCTGTGACAAATGGTTTTACTTACGCATTAGTTGCTAGATCTGCATTATGTTACCTTATTGTTATCTAACTACCCCTTATGTTACCTATTGGCTAAACTGTTAAATTGCAAGGTTCACATTTGTAAAAGGGTACATTGTGACCCCGTGCTCGCTTTTTGCTACTTTTGCCAACTTTCTTTTTGCTTCTAATTGCTAATGTTCAGCCCACATCTTTGTCCCTTTGCCAACTTTCAGACTAGAAAAACCTCAACTTCAGACCCCCAATGCTATCTCACTTAGTCTGCTTTAGACATTGCTGAGACAGCCCCATGGTTAATAAGACTCCTTTTTGAAATTCTAATTTGAGTCCATGGTCCTTATCTCACCTCATAACAGTTGCACTTGGCAGGGTGGCAGGGGTCACTATGGGTGTAAAGAAAGAATTTTCCCTTTCCTAAGGACTTTCACAGTGTTTCTTGAAAGGGAACTTGTCAGTATTTATTTACCAGCTTGGCAGAAAGGCCAGGAACCTAAACCCAACTACCCACAGCCTTGCCACATTAATCATGCTCAATCCTCAGAAGTAGCTGTGCAAAAAGGGCTGAGATCAAGAGACAGAAGGCAGGTAACAGGGTCAGAAGTGCTCATGGAGTGGAATGAGAGAGCTTCATCATGATGGTCACTTCTTTCTGAAAGAGCTGCTGAGGCTTTTATTCAGGCTAAATGTGTTTTAATCAAGCGCCAAGGGAAGATTTAAAAAAATCTGATGCACACATTTTGGTTTCTGTATCACCAAAATTCACGAACTCCTAGGGGCTCCTTGGCTTAGCAGGATTGTTTAAGGCTCAGAACACCAAGTTCCACACTTTGTATTCCAGAGCTTGCCTGTTATCACATTGGGCATGTACCCAGAAGCAACTATGACAGATACCTGTGTAAACTTCAGTGGGTTTAAAGAGGTCGCTCTACTCATTACCCATTCTCCATTCCCAGCCCTGAGAGCCTGTGTGAGGTCAGGCTCCCCAAAAGCAATACCCATGTACCAGGAAATTTCCATGGAAGTGCTGTTGGGAAAACTAAAAAAAAATGAGAAAGAGCGATAGAGACTGGGAACTTGTAAGAACAGGAGAAGTCACACTCTGGCCAGAGCCTCTAGTGTGACCCAAGAGCTATCCCTTTGGTTAATGGTGAGAGGTGTGGGTCAAGTTTCAGTCTTCTACAAGTTGCCAGCCAGTTCACCCAGCACCATTTGTTAAATAGGGAATATTTTCCCCATTAAATGTTTTTAATTGGCTTGTCAAAGATTAAATAACGCTAATAAGCTGGATTCATCTCTTGGTTCTCTATTCTGTTGCAGAAATCTAATTCTCTGTTTTTGTGCCAGTACCATGCTGTTTTGATCACTTCCGATTTGTAGTATAGTCTGAGGTCTGGTAGCATGATTCCTCCTACTTTGTTTTTATTTTTGAGAAATGTCTTGGCTATTTGAGTTTTTTTCCGATTCCATACAAAATGAAGTATTGTTTTTTCAAGATCTTTGAAGTATGACAGTGGAGCTTTAATGGGGATTGCGGTGAAATTATATATTGCTTTGGGTAGTATGGACATTTTAACAATGTTGATTCTTCCCAAACATGAGCATGGTACATTTTTCCATTTGTTAACATTCTCAGCTACCTCTTTTCTTAGAGTTTAATAGTTCTCTTTATATAGATCTTTCATGTTATTTTTAGATAAACTCCCAAATATTTCATCTTCTTTGGCACTACTGTAAATGGGATAGAGTCCTTAATTCCTTTTTACAACTTGACTATTGTTGGTATATACAAAGGCTACAAATTTATGAATGTGGATTTTGTAACCTGAGATGCTGCTGTATTCTTTGATCACTTCTAAGAGTTTTGTAGTAGAGACCCTAGTATTTTCCAGATATATAATCATATCATCTGGGAATAGCGAAAGTTTGATCTATTCTGACCCAATTTAGATACACTTCCTTGCCTTCACTGGATTAAATATTTAAACCTAAGACATGAAACTATAAAAATACTAGAAGACAGTCCAGGGAAAACCCTTGAAGAAATTGGGTTGGGCGAGTATTTCATGAGAAGGACCCCCCGGGCAATTGAAGCTGCTTCAAAAATACACTACTGGGACTTGATCAAACTAAGAAGCTTCTGCACAGCCAAGAACACAGTAAGTTAAGCAAGCAAACAGCCCTCAGAATGGAAAAAGATATTTGCAGGTTATGTCTCTGATGAAAGTTTAATAACCAGAATCCACAGAGAACTCAAACACATTAGCAAGAAAAGAACAAGGGATCTCATCGCAGGCTGGGCAAGGGACTTGAAGAGAAACTTCTCTGAAGAAGAAAGGCGTACAGCCTTCAGACATATGAAAAAATGCTCATCATCTTTAATCATCAGAGAAATGCAAATCAAACCTTCTTTGAGATATCAACTAACTCCAGTGAGACTAGCCTACATCACAAAATCCCAAGACCAGAGATGTTGGCGTGGATGCGGAGAAAAGGGAACACTTCTGCACTGCTGGTGGGAATGCAAATTAATACATTCCTTTTGGAAAGAGATATGGAGAACACTTAGACATCTAAAAATAAATCTGTCATTCAATTCTGTAATCCCTCTACTGGGCATATACTCAGAAGACCAGAAATCACATCATAACAAAGATATTTGTATTAGAATATTTATTGCAGCCCTATTCATAATTGCTAAATCATAGAAAAAGCCCAAGTGCCCATCAATGCATTAATGGATTAATAAATTGTGGTATATGTACACCATGGAATATTATTCAGCCTTAAAGAAAGACGGAGACTTTACCCCTTCCATGTTTACATGAGTGGAGCTGGAACATATTCTTCTTAGTAAAGTGTCTCAAGAATGGAAGAAAATGTACCCAATGTACTCACCCTTATAATGAAACTAATGTAGGACCTTCACATGAACGATATAACCCAGTTACAACCAAGAATAAGGAAGGGGGAAAGGGAGAGGAGGGAGGGGGGAGGTAGCTGGAGGGAGGGGGATTAATGGGATTACCCCTGTGGTGCATCTTACAAGGGAATATGTGAATCCTAGTAAATGTGGAATGTAAAGGTCTTAGCAAAATAACTAAGAAAATGCCACGAAAGCTATGTTAACTAGTGTGTTGAAAATGTGTCAAAAGGTCTATGAACCAAGTTTATGGTGCCCCATGATCATACTAATGTACACAGCTATGATTTAATAAAAATAAATAAATAAAGAAAAAAGAGCTACCCCATTGTTTATCCTAATGGAACCAAAGCATCTGAGCTTTCATGCTCCAAAAAAGTCAAGAGTGCATTTCCAGCACTCTGAACCTGTGAGCAAAGCCCAAGCGCTGGTCATCAAGTAGACAGAGGTATGGCCATTCAAAGCTGAAGAAAAAGATGCTGAAGGGGTCTAAAGGGCTGGAAGAAATTGGGGTGGTGCCCTCACACGGCAATGTTCTAAACATTTTACAAGTTCCAATGCCCGTCACATTTCATGTCTTAATTTTCTGATAAGTTAAGCAAATAATAATAGCTACTTCATAGGCTCATAGGGAAGCTAAATAGCCTACCTAAGGTTACAGAGCTAATTAGACAGGCTTTGAACCCAGTGAGTCTGGCTCCTAAATCCACATCACAAAATGAGTGAAGGTTTACAAACTGGGCCAAGTCCCAGATGACATCAGTAAGACTGCATATCATCTCTGAGCCTCCAATTTTCTATCTTTAAAATGTGTTTTCTAAAAAAAAAAAATAAAAACTATTGGTACAGGTTCTTCTATTCATAACTGGACAGGGGACCCCAGTTTTCCTAGGCTTGGGCAAGTTCATGAAGGGAACACCCTGATCTTTTTCCCTGAGCTGGAAGGACTGCATTCTTTCCTTTGTCAATGACACTCGTTAATGATGACAACGTGTTTCTATTTGCCAAGTCCTGGCCAAATATAATTCTGAAGACTTAATGCCCCTAGATAAAAGTACCCACATAGAGACTCACCAGTTAGCTCTTTTCCCCAGACAGAAGCTCTGGTTGCTTTTATTTCTTCTGTATTCTTTTCTAACTTCTAATAAATATCCTATCTTGCTGCTGATCTATGGTCTGTGGGTTCATTCCTCAAGCCCCAAAGACCAAGGACCTACTGAAGAGTGAAATTCCAATATCAATAATAGCTACTTCAGGGAGGTGCCTGTGGTTCAGTCTGTAGGGCACTGTCCCCATATACTGATGGTGATGGGTTCAAACCCAGCCCCTGCCAAACTGCAACAAAAAAATAGCTGAGTGTTGTGGCAGGTGCCTGCAGTCACAGCTATTCGGAGGCTGAGGCAAGAGAATCACCTAAGCACAAGAGTTGGAGGTTCCTGAGGAGAGAGCAAGAAGGTGGCCGAGTAACAGCTTCCTTGCATCTGGGCACTGTGAGTCTGGGGAGATAGGACTCCAGGCATCTCTGGCTGGTGGGATCTGTCTATAATCATCCCTGTGAGGACACAGGGAGTCAGCGAGAGACCTCTGGACCCCAAGAGGAGGACTAAAACAGTGGAAAACCAGCAAGTGGTCGCGTGTGTTCAATCGGTTTAAATCCAATGGCAACTGTAAGTATAGTAGCAGCGAGACTGCAAATCGGAAAGGCCTTACCTGTGAACTGTTTTGGTGTCTTCGGACTTGGCACTCAGTTGAACTGCCTTGGGGAGAGCCTGAGTGGGAGTGCAGAGAACTTTGGCCGTTGTTTAGGGCCCCAGTCTGAGCTGCTGAGACAGACGGAACTAATAGTGTTGGGCTGTGTCACAGAGAGCCATTGTGAGTGATCTGCCCCAGCAAGCTCCGCCCTCAGGGTCGCAGAGCAAGAATCGGGCTGGAGCTGGTAACCTATTGACTAAGTAGCCTAATGGCAGGTTCTTAGACTCCTTACAGCCCTAACCCTCAGGGGCAGAGACCAGTTTTGGCACACTGGATAAGTGGATAGCCACTTCAGCAGTGATTCCAGCAACAAGCAATTTCGTGTGAAAGCATCTTCTCAGCAAGTTTACAAGTTCAAAGTGCCTTTTAATAGGGCTGAAGAGAGATTTATGGTGTCTACTTTCTGGGGTTTGAGAAATCAGCAGCCTCCAGTCGTATGAGAACTGTGATTAACATCTGATACCCTAGGAGACAACGTGTTGCCCAGACAATATTCAAAAACATATACATACTGCTTTGTTTTTGGTTGTGATTTTTTTTCTTTTTGCTTGGTTGTTTTCTGTTTATTTTGATGTTGCTTTTTTTTGTTTGTTTTTTTTTAATTTCAACCATTTCCCACACAGGATTTTTTTCTCAATTTTTCTGGTTTAATTATGATTTCCCATTACTGCCTTTTTCAATAACTAGAACTTCATTTTTGCTAGTGTTTCTACTGCTATCATTTAATTTTTCACCCAATTTTATCCCAAAATTTTTCTGTTTGCTGGTTTTGGTTTGATTTATAGCATTTTTTTCTTTCCTCTCTACTTGGTGGAGGTGAGGTACAGTGTCTGATCAGGTTAGCAAAGAACTGCTGACCTCAAGGGAACCAACCCATGAGCACCTCAAGAAAGTTTTTTTTTTTTTTAAGGTTGTGTCAAAGTACCTTACTGTATACTTATATTGCTCTGTCTCCTTCTTTCTGTGCTTCTCTCTTTTTTTTTTTTTTTTTTTTGGTCAATATTCCTTTTACCCACCCCCACTCATTCTCTAGGTTTTTTTTTTTTTCTTTTCTCTCATTCCTCCTTTCTTTCAACCCTTTCTTTCTCCTCAAACTTCTCATCCTTCTGGTCCTTTACCAAAAGGACTCTTCAAAACCTTAGTCCACAGGCACGAGAACTTAATGAGCAAGAGGTAGTGAAAGAAAAATTAGGACAAGGAAACAGATAAAAGAAATCACTCATGAGAAAGAATCAGCAGAAAACTCCAGGCAACATGAAGAACTAGTACAGAACTACCCCGCTACCATGAGGTAGCACACAGGATTACACCTATAAAGAAATGTTAGGAATGACACAGAGGGAATTTAGAATAGACATGATGAAAATAATCAAAGAAATGATGGAAACAATGAAGGAAACTGCTAAGAAATTGGAAAATAACCAAAAGGAAATCCAAAAACAGAATCAAATAAGAGATGAACGATATGAAGAACATAGAAAGGATATAGCAGACCTGAAGAAACTGAAACAGTCAATAAGGGAAAGATGCAATAGAAAGTATCGACAACAGGTTACACCATGTAGAAGTAAGAATTTCAGAGGCAGAAGATAAAGTCCTTGAGATAACTCAGATAGTAAAAGAGGCAGAAAAGAAGACAGAGAAAGCAAAACGTTTACAGTCAGAATTATGAAACTTTATGAACCATTCCAACATACGAGTTATAGGAATCCCAGAAGAAGAAGAATACCCCAGGAATGGAATGGAAGCCATACTAGAGAATATTACATAAGATAATTTCCCAGGGTGGCAAATGGAATGGAAGCCATACTAGAGAATATTACATAAGATAATTTCCCAAGGTGGTGCATGTGGCTCAGTGAGTAAGGTGCCGGCCCATGGGCCGAGGGTGGCAGGTTCAAACCCAGCCCAGACAAACTGCAACAACAACAACAACAAAAAAAAAAAAAAAAACAAGAAAGAAAAAGAAAATTTCCCAAATATCACCAAATATTCTGACACACTGCTTTCAGAGGGATATTGGACCTCAGGTCGCCTCAACTCTAAACGAGCTTCTCCAAGACACATTGTGATGAACATGTCCAAAGTCAAGACAAAAGAAAAGATTCTGCAAGCTGCCAGGAGTAAGCGCCAGTTGACCTACAGGGGCAAATCATCAGAGTGACCGCAGACTTCTCTAATGAAACTTTCCAAGCGAGAAGACCATGGTCATCTACCTTTAATCTACTTAAACAGAACAATTTCCAGCACAGTATTCTGTACACTGCTAAGCTGAGCTTAAAAATTGACTGAGAAATCAAATCATTTACGGACATACAAACATTGAGGAAATTTGCCACAACAAGACCAGCTTTACAGGAAATACTTCAACCTGTTCTGCACATTGACCACCACAATGCATCAGCAGTAAAGTAAGAACTCAGAAATTAAAGGACAGAATGTAACTTCCACACTGATGCAAAAGATAAAACTAAGCAATGGACTCTCAGAAAATAAGACGAATAGAATACTACCACACTTATCAATTATCTCAATAAATGTTAATGGCTTGAATTCCGCACTGAAGAGACATAGATTGACTGACTGGATTAAAAAACACAAGCCATCCATTTGCTGTCTGCAAGAAACACACATGGGTTCAAAAGACAAAATAAAGGTCCGACTCAAGGGTTGGAGGACAATTTTTCAGGCAAATGGAATTCAGAAGAAAAGAAGACTTGCAATCTTCTTTTCAGATATATGTGGATTTAAAGGAACTAAAGTCAAAAAAGACAAAGATGATCACTTTATATTGGTCAAGAGAAAAATACAAGAAGAAGACATTTCAGAGCCGAGTAACAGCTTCCTTACATCTGGGCACCGTGAGTCTAGGGAGATAGGACTCCAGGCATCTCTGGCTGGTGGGATCGGCCTATCATCACCCATGAGATGATACACGGAGTCAGCGAGAGACTTCTAGACCCCAGGAGGAGGTCTTTTAACAGTGGAAAACCGGAAAGTGGACACGTGTGTTCAATTCGTCTAAACCCGCCCGCAACTTCCACAGGCACAAGAACTTGAAGAGCTAGAGGAAGTGAAAGGAAAATTAGGGGAAGGAAACAGATAAAAGAAATCACTCATGAGAAAGAATGAGGAGAAAACTCAAGGCAACATGAAGAAGCAGTCTAGAACAACCCCGCCAAGGGACCATGAGGTAGCTACTGCAGAGGATTCCACCTATAAAGAAATTTTAGGAATGACAGAAAAGGAATTTAGAATACACATGTTGGAAACAATGAAAGAAATGATGGAAACAATGAAGGAAACTGCTAATAAAGTGGAAAATAACCAAAAGGAAATTCAAAAACAGAATCAAATAAGAGATGAACGATATGAAGAATATAAAAAGGATATAGCAGACCTGATGGAACTGAAACAGTCAAGTAGGGAACTTAAAGATGCAATGGAAAGTATCAGCAATACGTTAGACCATGCAGAAGAAAGAATTTCCGAGGTAGAAGACAAAGTTCTTGAGATAACTCAGATAGTAAAAGAGGCAGAAAAGAAGAGAGAGAAAGCAGAACGTTCACTGTCAGAATAATGGGACTTTATGAAGCCTTCCAACATACGAGTTTTAGGAATTCCAGAAGGGGAAGAAGAATGCCAAAGAGGAATGGAAGCCATACTAGAGAATACTATAAAAGAAAATTTCCCAAATATCACCAAAGATTCTGACACATTGCATTCAGAGGGATATCGGACCCCAGGTAGCCTCAACTCTAACCGAGCTTCTTCAAGACACATTGTAATGAACCTGTCCAAAGTCAAGACCAAAGAAAAGATTCTGCAAGCTGCCAGGAGTAAACGCCAGTTGACCTACAGGGGCAAATCCATCAGAGTGACAAAAGACTTCTCCAATGAAACTTTCCAAGCAAGAAGACAATGGTCATCTAGCTTTAATCTACTTAAACAGAACAATTATCAGCCCAGAATTCTGTACCCTGCTAAGCTGAGCTTAAAAATTGATGGAGAAATCAAATCATTTACTGATATAAAAACATTGAGGAAATTCGCCAGCACAAGACCAGCTCTACAGGAAATACTTCAACCTGTTCTTCACACTGACCACCACAATGCATCAGCAGCAAAGTAAGAACTCAGAAATTAAAGGACAGAAGGTAACCTACACACTTATGCAAAAGATAAAACTAAGCCATGGACTCTCACAAAATAAGACGAATAGAATACTACCACACTTATCAATTATCTCAATAAATGTTAATGGCTATAATTCCCCACTGAGGAGACAAAGATTTGTTGACTGGATTAAAAAACATAAGCCATCCATTTGCTGTTTGCAAGAAACACACCTTGCTTCAAAAGACAAATTAAAGCTCAAAGTCAAGGATTGGAAGACAAATTTTCAGGCAAATGGAATTCAGAATAAAAGAGGAGTTGCAATCTTATTTTCAGATACATGTGGATTTAAAGCAACTAAAGTCAAAAAAGACAAAGATGGTCACTTTATATTGGTCAAGGGAAAAATACAACAAGAAGACAATTCAATTGTAGATATTTATGCACCCAATTTATATGCTCCAAGATTCTTGAAACAGACCTTATTCAATCTGAGCAATATGATATCTCATAATACCATAATAACAGGGGACCTTAACACTCCTCTTACACAGCTGGACAGATCCTCTAAACAGAATTTAAACAAGGTTATAAGAGATTTAATTGACACCCTAGAACAACTCTGCTTGATAGACGCATATAGACCACTCCATCCCAAAATAAAGAATATACATTCTTCTAATCACTCCATGGAGCGTTCTCCAAAATTGATCATATCCTGGGACACAAAACAAATATCAACAGAATCAAAAGAATTGAAATTTAACCTTGTATCTTCTTAAACCATAAGGCACTAAAGGTGGAACTCAACTCTAACAAAAATGCTCGACCCAACCCAAAGGCATGGAAATTAAACTATCTTCTGTTGATAACAGATGGGTGCAGGAAGAAATAATACAGGAAATCATTAACTTCCTTGAGCATAACAACAATGAAGACACAATCTACCAAAACCTGTGGGATACTGCAAAAGCAGTTTTGAGAGGAAAATTCATCGCTTTAGATGCCTACATTCGAAAAACCGAAAGAGAGCACATCAACAATCTCACAAGAGATCTTATGGAATTGGAAAAAGAAGAACAATCTAAGCCTCAAATCAGTAGAAGAAAAGAAATATCCAAAATCAAATCAGAGATCAATGAAATTGAAAACAAAAGAATCCTTCAGAAAATTAATGAAACAAGGAGTGGTTTTTTTGAAAAAAATAATTAAAATGGATTAACCATTTGCCAGCCTAATGAGGAATAGAAAAGTAAAATCTCTAATAACCTCAATCAGAAATGATAAAGGGGAAATAACAACTGATCCCACAGAGATACAAGAGATCATCTCTGAATACTACCAGAAACTCTATGCCCAGAAATTTGACAATGTAAAAGAAATGGATCAATGTTTGGAATAACACCCTCACCCTAGACTCAGCCAGTAAGAAATAGATCTCCTGAACAGACCAAATTCCAGCACAGAGATCAAAGAAACAATAAAAAATCTTCCAACATAAAAATGCCATAGTTCAGATGGGTTCAATCCAGAATTCTTTCAAACCTTCAAGGAAGACCTTATTCCTGTACTGCAGAAATTATCCAAAAAATTGAGGAAGAAGGAATCTTCCCCAACACATTCTATGAAGCAAACATCACCCTGATACCAAAACCAGGAAAAGACCCAAACAAAAAGGAGAATTTCAGACCAATCTCACTCATGAATATAGATGCAAAAATTCTCAACAAAATCCTAGCCAATAGATTACAGTTTATCATCAAAAAAGTCATTCATCATGATCAAGTAGGCTTCAAACCAGGGATGCAAGGCTGGTTTAACATATGCAAGTCTAAAAACGTTATCCACCATATTAACAGATGCAAAAATAAAGATCACATGATCCTCTCAATAGATGCAGAAAAAGCATTTAATAAAATCCAGCATCCTTTTCTAATTTGAACACTGAAGAGTATAGACATAGGTGGCACATTTCTAAAACTGATTGAAGCTATCTATGACAAACCCACAGCCAATATTTTACTGAACGGAGTAAAACTGAAAGCTTTTCCTCTTAGAACTGGAACCAGACAAGGTTGTCCTCTGTCACCTTTACTCTTCAACATAGTGCTGGAAATTCTAGCCAATACAATTAGACAAGACAAGGAAATAAAGGGAATCCAAATGGGAGCAGAGGAGGTCATACTCTCCCTCTTTGCTAATGACATGATCTTATACTTAAAGAACCCCAAAGGCTCAACCACAAGACTCCTAGAAGTCATCAACAAATTCAGTAATGTTTCAGGATATAAAATCAATGTTACAAGTCAGTAGTTTTTGTGTACACCAATAACAGTCAAGAGGAGAAGCTAATTAAGGACACAACTCCCTTCACCATAGCTTCAAAGAAAATGAAATATCTAGGAATATACCTAACGAAGGAGGTGGAGGACCTCTAAAAGGAAAACTATGAAATCCTCAGAAAGGAAATAGCAGAGGATATTAACAAATGGAAGAACATACCATGCTCATGGATGGGAATTATCAACATTCTTAAAATTTCTATACTTCCCAAAGCAATCTACCTATTCAATGCCATTCCTATCAAAATACCAACATCTTACTTCCAAGGTTTGGAAAAAATTATTCTTCGTTTTGTATGGAAGCAGAAAAAAAACCCGTTTAGCTAAGGCAATTCTCCGTAACAGAAATAAAGCTATGGTCATCAGCATACCAGATTTTAGTCTGTACTACAAAACAATAGTGCTAAAGACAGCATGGTACTGGCACAAAAACAGAGACATAGACACTTGGAATCGAATTGAAAACCAAGAAATGAAACTAACATTTTACAACAACCTAATCTTTGATAAACCAAACAAGAACATACCTTGGAGGAAAGACTCCCTATTCAATAAATGGTGTTGGGAGAACTGGATGTCTACATGTAAAAGACTGAAACTGGACCCACACCTTTCCCCACTCACAAAAATTGATTCAAGATGGATAAAGAACTTAAACTTAAGGCACGAAACAATAAAAATCCTCAACGAAAGCATAGGAAAAACACTGGAAGATATTGGCCTGGGGGAAGATTTCATGAAGAAGACTGCCATGGCAATTGCAACAACAACAAAAATAAACAAATGGGACTTAATTAAACTGAAAAGCTTCTGTACTGCTAACGAGAAAATAAGAAAAGCAAAGAGACAACTACACAATAGGAAAGGATATTTTCATATTTTCAATCAGACAAAAGCTTGATAACTAGGATCTATAGGGAACTCAAATTAATCCACATGCAAAAAGCCAAATATCCCATATACCAATGGGCAAGAGACATGAATAGAACTTACTCTAAAGACGACAGATGAATAGCTAACAAACACATGAAAAAATGTTCAACATCTCTATATATTAGAGAAATGCAAATCAAAACAACCCTGAGATATCATCTAACCCCAGTGAGAATGGCCCACATCACAAAATCTCAAAACTGCAGACGCTAGCGTGGATGTGGAGAGAAGGGAACACTTTTACACTGCTGTTGGGACTGCAACCTAGTACAACCTTTCTGGAAGGAAGTATGGAGAAACCTCAAAGCACTCAAGCTAGACCTCCCATTTGACCCTGCAATCCCATTACTGGGCATCTACCCAGAAGGAAAAAAATCCTTCTATCATAAGGACATTTGTAGTACACTGTTTATTGCAGCTCAATTTACAATCGCCAAAATTTGGAAAAGCCTAAATGCCCACTAACCCAGGAATGGATTAACAAGCTGTGGTATATGTATACCATGGAATACTGTTCAGCCATTAAAAATAATGGAGACTTTACATGCTTCGTATTAACCTGGATGGACCTGGAAGACATTATTCTTAGTGAAGCATCACAAGAATTGAGAAGCATGAATCCTATGTACTCAATTTTGATATGAGGACAATTAATGACAATTATGGTTATGGGGGCTGAAACAGAAAGAGGGAAGGATGGAGGGGGGTGGGTCCTTGGTGTGTGTCACCCTTTCTGGGGGCAAGACATGATTATAAGAGGGACTTTAACTACCACTTGCAATCAGTGTAACCTGGCTCATTGTACCCTCAATGATTCCCCAACAATAAAAAAAAGATACTTCAATTCTAAATACTTATGCACCTAATTTAAATGCTCCCAGATTCTTGAAACATACCTTAGCAATAGCAATATGATATCTGATAAAACCATAATAGCAGGGGGCTTTAACAATCCTCTTACAGAGCTGGGATGATCCTCTAAACAGAAATTAAACAAAGAAATAAGAGATTTAAATGAGACCCTAGAACAACTGTGCTTGATAGATTCGTATAGAACACTCAACCCCAAACATAAAGAATATACATTCTTCTCATCACTCCATGGAACATTCTCCAAAATGGATCATATCCTGGGATACAAAACAAATATCAACAGAATCAAAAGAATTGAAATTTTACCTTGTATCTTCTCAGACCATAAGGCACTAAAGGTGGAACTCAACTCTAAAAAACGGCTCGACCCCAAACAATGGCATGGAAATTGAACTATCTTCTGTTGAATAACAGATGGGTGTAGGAAGAAATAAAACAGGAAATTATTAACTTCCTTGAGCATAAGGAAGGCACAAGCTACCAGAACCTGTGGAATACTGCAAAAGAAGGTTTGAAAGGAGAATTCATCACTTTAGATGCCTACATTCAAAAAACAGAAAGAGAGTGCATCAACAATCTCACAAGAGATCTTATGGAATTGGAAAAGGAAGAACAATCTAAGACTAAACACAGTAGAAGTAAAGAAATCAAATCAGAGATCAATGAAATTGAAAACAAGAATCATTCAGAAAATTAATGAAACAAGGAGTTGGTTTTTAGAAAACATAAACAAAACAGATAAACCATTGGCCAGACTAAAGATTAATAAAGAAGTAAAATATCTAATAACCTCAATCAGAAATGATAAAGGGGAAATAACAATTGATTCCACATAGATACAGGAGATCATCTCTGAATACTACCAGAAACTTTATGCCCAGAAATTTGACAATGTGAAGAAAATGGATCAATATTTGGATTCACACCCTCTCCCTAAACTCGGCCACCAAGAAATAGAGCTCATGAACAGACCAATTTCAAGCACTGAGATCAAAGAAACAATAAAAAATCTTCCAATCAAAAAATGCCCTGGTCCAGATGGCTTCAATCCAGAATTCTTTCAAACCTTCAATGAAGACCTTATTCCGGTACTGCAGAAATTATTCCAAAAAATTGAGGAAGAAGGAATCTTCCCCAACACATTCTATGAAGTAAACATCGACCTGATACCAAAACCAGGAAAAGATCCAAACAAAAAGGAGAATTTCAGACCAATCTCACTCATGAATATAGATGCAAAAATTCTCAACAAAATTCTAGCCAATAGATTATAGCTTATCATCAAAAAAGTCATTCATCATGATCAAGTAGGCTTCAAACCAGGGATGCAAGGCTGGTTTAACATACGCAAGTCTATAAACGTTATCCACCATATTAACAGAGGCAAAAATAAAGATCACATGATCCTCTCAATAGATGAAGAAAAAGCATTTGATAAAATCCAGCATCCTTTTCTAATTAGAAAACTGAGAAGTATAGGCATAGGTGGCACATTTCTAAAACTGATTGAAGCTATCTATGACAAAACCACAGCCAATATTTTACTGAACGGAGTAAAACTGAAAGCTTTTCCTCTTAGAACTGGAACCAGACAAGGTTGTCCTCTGTCACCTTTACTATTCAACATAGTGCTAGAAGTTCTAACCAACTCAATTAGGCAAGACAAGGAAATAGAGGGAATCCAAATGGGAGCAGAGGAGGTCAAACTCTCCCTCTTTGCTCACGACATGATCTTATACTTAGAGAATTCCAAAGACTCAACCACAAGACTCCTAGAAGTCATCAAAAAATACAGTCATGTTTCAGAATATAATATCAATGTCCACAAGGCCGTAGCCGTTGTATACACCAATAACAGTCAAGATGAGAAGCTAATTAAGGAAACAACTCCCTTCACCATAGTTTCAAAGAAAATGAAAAATCTAATAAAATACCTAAGGAAGAGTGTGAAGGACCTCTATATAGAAAACTATGAAATCCTCAGAAAGGAAATAGCAGAGAATATTAACAAATTTAAAAACATACCACGCTCATGGAAGGGAAGAATAAACATTGTTAAAATGTCTTTACTTCCCAATGCAATCTACCTGTTCAATGCCATTTCTATCAAAATACCAACATAGTACTTTAGGAATCACACTACCAGACCTTAGACTTTACTACAAATCGATAGTGATCAAAACAGCATGGTATTGGCACAAAAACAGAGAAGTAGATATCTGGAACAGAATAGAGAACCAAGAGATGAATCCAGCTACTTACCGCTATTTGATTTTTGACAAGCCAATTAAAAACATTCAGTGGGGAAAAGATTCCCTATTTAACAAATGGTGCAGGGTGAACTGGCTGGCAACCTGCAGAAGACTGAAATTGGACCCACACCTTTCACCATTAACTAAGATAGACTCTCATTGGATTAAAGATTTAAACTTAAAACATGAAACTATAAAAATTCTAGAGGAGAATGCAGGGAAAACCCTTGAAGAAATTGGTCTGGTTGAGTATTTCATGAGGAGAACCCCCCAGGCAATTGAAGCAGTTTCAAAAATACACTACTGGGACTTGATCAAACTAAAAAGCTTCTGCACAGCTAAGAACATAGTAAGTAGAGCAAGCAGACAGCCCTCAGAATGGGAGAAGATATTTGCAGGGTATATCTCTGACAAAGGTTTAATAACCAGAATCCACAGAGAACTCAAACGCATCAGCAAGAAAAAAACAAGGGATCCCATCGCAGGCTGGGCAAGGGATTTGAAAATACAGTTCTCTGAAGAAGACAGGCGCAAGGCCTTCAGACATATGAAAAAATGCTCATCATCTTTAATCATCAGAGAAATGCAAATAAAAACTACTTTGAGATATCATTTAACTCCAATGAGACTAGCCTGTATCACAAAATCTCAAGACCAATCATGTTGGCGTGGATGCGGAGAAAATGGAACACTTCTGCACTGCTGGTGGGAATGCAAATTAATACATTCCTTTTGGAAAGATATATGGAGAACACTCAGAGATCTAAAAATAGATCTGCCATTCAATCCTGTAAATCCCCTGCTGGGCATATACCCAGAAGACCAAAAATCACAACATAACAAAGATATTTGTAACAGAATGTTTATTGCAGCCCAATTCATAATAGCTAAGTCATGGAAAAGCCCTAGTGCCCATCGATCCACGAATGGATTAATAAATTGTGGTATATGTATACCATGGAATACTATGCAGCCTTAAAGAAAGATGGAGACTTTACCTCTTTCATGTTTACATTGATGGAGCTGGAAAATATTCTTCTTAGTAAAGTATTCCAAGAATGGAAGAAAAAGTACCCAATGTACACAGCCATACTATGAAACTAATTTGGGACTCTCACATGAAAGCTATAACCCAGCTACAACTTAACAATAGGGGGAAGTGGGAAAGGGTAGGGGGTGGGTAAAGGGAGGGGGATTGGTGGGATCACACCTGTGGTGCATCTTACAGGGGTATTTGTGAAACTTGGTAAATGTAGAATGTAAATGTTTTTGCACAGTAACTGAGATAACACCGGAAAGGCTATGTTAACCCTGTGATAAAAATGTGTCAAATGTTTTATGAAGCGAGTGTATGATGCCCCATGATCATATCAATGTATACAGTTATGATTTAATAATTAAAAAAAAAGATTTGGAAATAATTATTCTGCATTTTGTATGGAACCGGAAAAAATCCCGTATAACTAAGGTACTTTTTAGTAATAAAAATAAGGATAGGGGCATCAGCATACCAGATTTCAGTCTATACTGCAAAGCCAAAATTGTCAAGACAGCATGGTACTGGCACAAAAACAGAGACATAGACACTTGGAATTGAATTGAAAACCAACAAATGAAATTAACATCTTACAAACACCTAATCTTTGATAAACCAAACAAGAACAGACCTTGTGGGATAGACTCCCTATTCAATAAATGGTGTTGGAAGAACTGGATGTGTACATGTGAAAGACTGAAACTGGACCCACACATTACCCCACTCACAAAAATTGATTCAAGATGGATAAAGGACTTAAATTTAAGGCATGAAACAATAAACATCCTCAAAGAAAGCATAGGAAAAACACTGGAAGATATTGGCCTACGGAACGACTTTATGAAGAAGCCTGCCATGGCAATTGCAACAACAACAAAAATAAACAAATGGGACTTCATTAAACTGAAAGGCTTTTGTACAGCTAAGGAGACAATAACCAAAGCAAAGAGACAACCTACACAATGAGAAAGTATATTTGCATATTTTCAATCAGACAAAAGCTTGATAATTAGGATCTATAAAGAACCCAAATTAATCCACATGAAAAAAAGCCAACAATCCATGTATCAATGGGCAAGAGACATTAATAGAACTTTCTCTAAAGATGACAGATGAATGGCTAACAAACACATGAAAAAATGTTCATCATCTCTATATATTAGAGAAATGCAAATCAAAACAACCCTGAGATATCATCTAACCCCAGTGAGAATGGACCACATCACAAAATCTCAAAACTGCAGATGCTGGCGTGGATGTGGAGAGAAGGGAACACTTTTACACTGCTGGTGGGACTGCAAACTAGTACAACCTTTCTGGAAGGAAGTATGGAGAAACCTCAAAGCACTCAACCTAGACCTCTCATTCGATCCTGCAATCCTATTACTGGGCATCTACCCAGAAGGAAAAAATTCCTTTTATCATAAGGACACTTGTACTAGACTGTTCATGGCAGCTCAATTTACCATTGCCAAAATGTGGAAACAGCCTAAATGCCCACCAACCCAGGAATGGATTAACAAGCTGTGGTATATGTATACCATGGAATGCTATTCAGCCATTAAAAAAAAAAATGGAGACTTTACATCCTTTGTATTAACCTGGATGGAAGTGGAAGACATTATTCTTAGTAAAGCATCACAAGAATTGAGAAGCATGAATCCTATGTACCCAATTTTGATATGATGACAATTAATGACAATTAAGGTTATGGGGGTGGGAAACCAGAAGGAGGGATGGAGGGAGGGGAGTGGGGCCTTGGTGTGTATCACACTTTATGGGGGCAAGACATGATTGCAAGTGGGAATTTGCCTAACAATTGCAATTAGTGTAACCTGGCTTATTGTACCCTCAATGAATCCCCAACAATAAAAAAAAAAAAATAACGATGGGATACCTCAAAGCAGACCACCACGGGTTATATGCCAGTTTAAATATTCTTTTACAATTGGCTAAAAGACTTAAGCTCTGTCTAATGTCCCAGTGTTATCAGAGAAAGAGGGTCTGTCTTCCTGTCCCTCTCAGGCAATAGGCAGAGATGGGATAGGTCCACCAAACTTCATAGTCTGAAAGCTAGCACTTTTGGAAATTTTAAAGAACAGGTAGAGTAGCCTCTCTAAGACTACTGTGTTCTGCCATTTTCAAAATTACACTCTTATGCATGAAAGTTCAAAGGCAAATCATGTTAATCTTTATCATTTTTTTTTTTGCATTTAAGTTCGTCTTTATTATTTAACATAAACCATATCCTGGCATGAATATTAAGGCTTAGAGTTATAAACACTTTAGGAATGACTGAACTAGAATTTTTCAGGTAATTTCAAACTATTTTTGGTTCATGGAATAATTTTTCTTAGAATCTTTGCAACGTCCTCTGGAGATCTCCAGCAGGTAGTTGTGTCCAACCTTTTGGCTTATCTGCATTACATTTGAAATGGAAGAGTTGTCTTCCATTTATTAAATACACAAGATTATCAAAAGCTGGTAGCAACAACACAGAAAAGTCTGTGCATTTTATCTGCCACCATAGATAATGAAAACAGTCCTCACTTAAAGGACAGTCCTCAGTTAAATCACAGGCATCCAGAGACCCGGGTTTAGACATTCACTGAGATAAATGTATTCAGCAATGGGGGAAAAAATGTATTGTATTACAAAATTTCTCACTTTTTATCAACCAGATTCTAAAACTTTTCTCTTTTTTTTTTTCTGCATGTCACTTTTATCATTTGTAAAACAGAGAAACTACTGATAACAATTTCATCAAATGGAAAGCAGATACTTTTCATTGAATCATAACTGCGTACATTGATATGATCATGGGGCACCATACACTTGCTTCATAGACCATTTGACACATAATTTTATCACAGTGGTTAACATAGCCTTTCCAGCGTTATCTCAGTTACTGTGCCAAAACATTTACATTCTACATTTACCAAGTTTCGCAAATGCCCCTGTAAGATACAACACAGGTATGATCCCAGCGATCCCCCTCCCTCTACCCACCTCCCCTTTCCCACTTCCCCCTATTGTTAGGTTGTAACTGGGTTATAGCTTTCATGTGAGAGCCCCAAATTAGTTTCATACAGGGCTGAGTACCTTGGGTACTTTTTCTTCCATTCTTGAGATACTTTACTAAGAAGAATTTGTTCCAGCTCCATCCATGTAAACATGAAAGAGGTAAAGTCTCCATCTTTCTTTAAGGCTGCATAGTATTCCATGGTGTACATATACCACAATTTATTAATCCATTCGTGGATCGATGGGCTCTTGGGCTTTTTCCATGACTTAACAATTATGAATTGGGCTGCAATAAACATTCTGTTACAAATATCTTTGTTATGTTGTGATTTTTGGTCTTCTGGGTATATGCCCAGCAGAGGAATTACAGGATTGAATGGCGGATCTATTTTTAGATCTCTGTGTTCTCCATATATCTTTCCAAAAGGAATGTATTAATTTGCATTCCCACCAGCAGTGCAGAAGTGTTCCCTTTTCTCCACATCCGTGCCATCATCTCTGGTCTTGAGATTTTGTGCTATAGGCCCAACTCACTGGAGTTAGATGACATCTCAAGGTAGTTTTGATTTGCATTTCTCTGACAATTAAAGATGATGAGCATTTTTTCATATGTCTGAAGGTCATGCGCCTGTCTTCTTCAGAGAAGTTTCTCTTCAAATCCCTTGCAAAGCCTGCGATGGGATCCCTTGTTTTTTTTTTTTTTTTTGTAGAGACAGAGTCTCACTTTATGGCCTTGGTAGAGTGACGTGGCATCACACAGCTCACAGCAACCTCCAACTCCTGTGCTTAAGCGATTCTCTTGCCTCAGCCTCCCGAGCAGCTGGGACTACAGGCGCCTGCCACTATACCCAGCCATTTTTTGGTTGTACTTCATCCGGGGCCGGGTTTGAACCCGCCACCTTCGGCGCCTTACCGACTGAGACACAGGCTCCATCCGATCCCTTGTTTTTTTCTTGCTGATATGTTTGAGTTCTCTGTGGATTCTGGTTTTTAAACCTTTTTCAGAGATATACCCTGCAAATATCTTCTCCCATTCTGAGGGCTGTTTGTTTGCTTTACTTACAATCTTCTTAGCTGTGCAGAAGCTTTTTAGTTTGATCAAGTCCCAGTAGTGTATTTTTGAAGCTGCTTCAATTGCCCAGGGAGTTCTCCTCATGAAATACTCACCCAGACCAATTTCTTCAAGGGTTTTCCCTGCATTCTCCTCTAGTATTTTTATAGTTTCATGTCTTAAGTTTAAACCTTTAATCCAATGAGAGTCTATGTTAGTTAATGGTGAAAGGTGTGGGTCCAATTTCAGTCTTCTGCAGGTTGCCAGTCATTTCACCCAGCACCATTTGTTAAATAGGGAATCTTTTCCCCACTGAATGTTTTTAATTGGCTTGTCAAAAATCAAATAGCGGTAAGTAGCTGGATTCATCTCTTGGTTCTCTATTCTGTTCCAGATATCTACTTCTCTGTTTTTGTGCCAATACCATGCTGTTTTGATCACTATCGATTTGTAGTAAAGTCTGAGGTCTGGTAGTGTAATTCTTCCTGTTTTGTTTTTATTTCTGAGTAATGTCTTGGCTATTCGAGGTTTTTTCTGATTCCATATAAAACGAAGTATTGTTTTTTCAAGATCTTTAAAATATGACAGTGGAGCTTTAATAGGGAGTGCATTGAAATTGTATATTGCTTTGGGTAGTATGGACATTTTGATAATGTTGTTTCTTCCTAGACATGAGCATGGTATGTTTTTCCATTTGTTGAATTTTCAGCTATTTCTTTTCTTAGAGTTTCATAGTTCTCTTTATAGAGATCTTTCACATCTTTTGTTAGGTAAATTCCCAAATATTTCATCTTCTTTGGCACTACTGTGAATGGGATAGAGTCCTTAACTGCTCAAGATCCTAACAAACAGAATCCAGCAACACATCAAACAAATTATACATCATGACGAAATAGGTTTTATCCCAGGGTCTCAAGGCTGGTTCAATATATGTTAATGTATAAATGTAATTCAGCACATAAACAAATTAAAAAACAAAGACCATATGATTCTCTCAATTGATGCAAAAAAGCTTTTGATAATATCCAGCATCCCTTCATGATCAGAACTCTCAAGAAAATTGGTCTAGAAGTGACTTTTCTTAAACTGATTGAGGCCATCTACAGCAAACCCACAGCCAATATCATATTGAATGGAGTTAAATTGGAATCATTTCCACTCAGATCAGGTATCAGACAAGGCTGCCATTGTCTCCATTGCTTTTCAACATTGTAGTGGAAATTTTAGCTGCTGCAATTAGGGAAGAAAAGGTGATCAAGGGTATCCATATAGGGTCAGAAGAGATGCAGATGATATGATATGATTCTCTTTGCAGATGATATGATTGTGTATCTGGAAAACACTAGGGACTCTACTATAAAACTCCTATAAGTGATCAAGGAATACAGCAGCATCTCAGGTTACAAAATCAACATCCATAAATCGGTAGCCTTTATATACACCAACAACAGTCAAGTTGAAAAAGCCATCTAAAACTTTTCTTTGTGCTGCATTCTCCTCTTGACAAGTTTATATCAAGTACAATTGAACATCATTAGAAAAAATATTCAATACTTCTGAAATACATTCCACACATGAGAAAGAAGACATTAACTCGTTTCAAATTACATTTTAACATAACTTCTAAATCCATGGAAGTGCCCATTAACAACAAGCACGCATCAAAAATACAAAATCCAGGTATGAAGAATAAATTAAATATATACCCACATTCATTTCTTTTTTTTTTTTTTAATTTACAGGAGATAAGGTCTTGCTATGTTGTCCATGCTGGTCTTCAGTTCCTGGTTGCAAGCAATCCTCCCATCTCAGTCTGCCAAAGTGCTGGGTGTTACCTGTGTGAGCCATTGGTAAAGGCAAGAAATCTGCACCCATTTAAAGATTCTATGTGCAAAACTATCATACTCATTGTTTCTGGGTAAAAATACCATTTCAATTCGCTTTAACAATCAAGTAAAGACATATTCTTCTTAGTAAAGTATCTCAAGAGTGGAAGAAAAAATACCCAATGTACTCAATCCTAATATGAAACTAATTTAGGGTTTTTACATGAAAGCTATAACCCAGTTACAACTTAAGAATGGGAAAAGGGGGAAAGGGATGGGAGGGAAGGAAGGAATGGGAAAAGGGTAGGGGTTTGATGTGATTACATCAGCGATGCATCTTACAAGGTATATGTGAAACTTGGTAAATGGTCTGTGAAGCTAGTGAATGATGCCGCATGATTATATCTATGTACACAGCTATGATTTAATAAAAAATAAAAAAGAATCAAGTAATAATAATTATAATTTTCTAATGATTAGTTTAGCACCCTCTACACACTGTCAGTACATACAGTATAAAATGGTGGCAAATTGAAACCATTATGTATAAAGTGGTAAAAAAAAAAATAGTTCTGACAGTTTAATTTTTATTGCTCTCAAAATAGTTATTAGAAAAAATATATTTTCCGATGGTCAGATGGTCAGTTCCTATATAAATTATTAAATAACTTAGTATGGATGCCTGATTAAGTAATACATATTCCCAAATTTTAATTTTTTAAATAAATAACCATAGGAAATAATACTAATGAAGATAGAAATATTTCTGATATACCATTTGAAAATGTGGCTCTGACCCTTAAAAAATTAAAACACTCTTTGCTACTATTCCAATTCCTTCCACTTCAAAAAAGGTTTTTAAATTTTATTTTTTTCTAATAATTTTGATGGTTGGGGATTCATTGAGTGTACAAAAAAACAGGTTACACTCATTGCTTGTGTTATATAAAGAACCTCTTACAATAGTGTTCCTCCCTCAAAATGTGAACCACCTCTGGTTATTCACCCAATCTCCTCCCCACTTTTCTTTCTCTGTTCGGACTACCCACCACCACCCCACAGTGTGCTAGGTCATTCATTGTTCTCATATCAGAATTTAGCACATAGGATTTTTGTTTCTCCATTCTTGTGATGCTTTGCTAATAATAATGTGTTCCACTCATATCCAGGTTAGTACAAAAGATATTTTTTAGTGGCTGAATAGCATTACATGGTATGCACATACCACAGCTTGTTAATCCAGGTTGGTGGGCATTTGACTATTTCCATAGTTTGGTGATTGTAAATTGAACTGTGATAAACAGACTAGTGCAAGTGTCCCTATGGTAAAGGATTGCTTTTCTTCTGGGTAGATGCCCAGTAATGGGTTTGCAGGATGTAATGGCAGTCTAGTGTCAATTCTTTGACGGTTCTCCATACTTTTCTCCAAAAAGTTTATACTGGTCTGCATTCCCACAAGCAGTGTAAATGTGTTCCCTTCTCTTGACATCCATGCCAGCACTTGCAGTTTTGAGACTTTTTGATGTGGCCCATTCTCACTGGGGTTAGTTGGTATCTCAGGGTGGTTTTGATTTGCATTTCTCTAATAACTAGGGTCAATGAGCATTTTTGGGTGTGCTTGTTAACCATACTTCTGTCTTCTTTAGAGAAGGATCTATTCATCTCTCTTTCCCAGTGGTATAAGGGATTGTTGTGTTCTTTTTATGTTGCTTAATTTGATTTCTCTGTAGATGCTACTAATCAAGCATTATTCTGATTCAAAATATGCAAATATCCTTTCCCACTGGGTAGGTTGTCCATTTGCTTTGGTTGTTGTCTCCTTAGCAGTACAAAAGCTTTTCAGTTTCATTATTACCCATTTGTTTATTTTTCTTGTTGTTACAATTGCCATGGAGTCTTCTTCATAAAGTCTTTCCCCAGGCTAATAACTTCAAGTGTTTTTTCTACACTTTCTTTGAAAATATTAAAGTTTTTTTTCCCTTAGATTTATTTCTTTTATCCATCTTAAATCAATTTTAGCTAGTGACAACGGTGCAGGTCCAATTTCAATCTTTTATATGTGGATATCCAGTTTCCCCAGCACCATTCATAGAATGGGGATTCTTTCCCCCAATGTATGTTTTTGATTTGTTTATCAACAATTAGTTGGCTGTAAGATTTCAGTTTCATCTCCTTGTTTTATATGTGGTTCCCGTTTTCCATGTCTCTATTTGTGTGCCAATACCATGCTGTTTTAATCACTATGGCTTTGTAGTACAGCTTAAAATCTGGTAGTTTGATGCCTCCAGCGTTATTTTTTTTTTTTTGAGATGTAGTCTCACCATGTCATCCTCGTTAGAGTGCCCTAGAGTCACAGCACACAGCAACCTCGAACTCTCGATATTAAGTGATTATTTTCCCCCAGCCTCACAAGTAGCTGGGACTGCATGCACCTACCACAATGCCTGGCTATTTTTTGGTTGTAATTGTCATTGTTGTTTGGCATGCCTGGGCTGGATTCAAATTCGTTAGCTTTGGTGTATGTGGCTGGCACCCTAGCTGCTAAGCAATAGGCACTAGGCCAACACTCAGCTTTGTTTCAATTACTAAGAACCGCCTTGGCTATATGAGGTTTTTTTGCTTTCATATAAAACAAAGAATAATTTTTTCCAAGTCTTGAAAATATAAGTATGATGTTGGTATTTGAAAAGGGATGGCATTGAATCTGTAGATTGTTTGCGGGAAGTATAGACCTTTTATCAATTTTAATTCTTCCCAGCCATGAGCATGGAATGTTCTTCCATTTGTTACTGTCTTCTTCTATTTCCTTTCTTAGACATACATAGTTTTGTGGGCAGAAGTTCTTCATCTCTTTTGTGTGGCATATTCCTAGGAATTTTATTTTCTTTGGAGCTACTGAGAAGGCAATTGTGCCCTTGATTACATTCTCATCTTGCTTGTTATTTGTATATACAAAGGCTACTGTTTTCTTGACATTGAATTTATATTCTGGAAAGTTACGGTATTTTTCCATAGCTTCCGGGAGTACTGTGGTTGAGTCTTTGGGGTTCTCTAATTGTAAGATCATATCATCAGCAGAAATTGAGAGTGTCACTTCCTCTGCCCCCATTTGGATGCCCTTTATTTCCTTCTCTTGCCTGATTGTATGGGCTAGAAATTCCAGCACTATGTTGAATAACTGTGGTGATAGAGGACACCCTTGTTTTCTTCCAGATATGCAGAGAAAAGTTTTCAGTTGTACTCCATTCAGTATAATATTAGGTGTGGGTTTTTCATACATGAATTCAATCAGTGTAAGGAATTTTCCAACAATGCCTATATTCTTCAGAGTTCTAATTAAAAAGGGATACTGAATTTTATCAGATGCTTTTTCTGCATCATATGGTCCTGTTTTTGCTTCTGTTGATATGGTGAATTCGAATTATAGATTTGCTTATGTTAAACCAGCCTTGCATCCGTGGGATGGAACCTACTTGTTTGCTGTGTATGACTTTTTTTAATGATAAGCTATCATCTATTGGATAGATTTTATTGAAAATTTTTGCATCTATGTTCTTTAGCGAAACTGGTCTGTAGTTCTTATTTTCTAGTTGGATCTTTTACTGGTTTTGGTATCAGAGTGATGTTTGTTTCTTAGAACATGTTGGGGAAGATTCCTTCCTCCTCAATTTTTTGAACTAATTTCTGCCATATGGGAATAAGCTCTTCCTTGAAGGTTTGATAGAATTCTGGTATGAAGCCATCTGGATCAGGGCATTTTTTTTGTTGTTATTGGGAGTTTTTTTATTTTTACTTTTTTTGTCTCATTCGTTGAAATTAGTCTATGCAGAAGATTTATTTCTTCTTTATTAAGACTAGGGAGAGGGTGTGATTCCAAGTATTGATCCATTTCCTCTACATAGTCAAATTTCTGTGTGTAGTTTCTTGTAGTATTCAGAGAAAATCTCTTAAATCTCTATGGCATCTGTTATTTCCCCTTTAACATTCCTGACTGAAATTAATAGAGCTTTTTCTTTTGTTTCTAATTAGTCTGATGAAAAATTTATCTATTTTATTTACATTTTCAAAACAACAACTTTTGTTCTATTATTTTTCTGAAGGATTTGTTTTCACTTTATTAATCTCTGTTTTGATTTTGGCTATTTCCTTTCTTCTGCTAGGTTTAGGGTTAAATTGATATTATTTTTCCAAGTCCCTAAGATGGTTTGTGAGTGTGCTGAAGTACTCACTCTGTGTTTTTCAAAGGCAGGCATTTACCTCAATAAATTTTCCTCTCAGGACTGTTTTTGCTGTATTTCAGAGGATTTGGTAAATTGTGTCTTCATTGTTGTTACGTTTCAGAAAATTAACAAATCTCTCTTTTAACTCTTCCTGAACTCAACTATCATTCTACCATAATGTTTAGTTTCTAAGATTGTGTGGGGATGAACATTATTGTTGGAGTTTACCTTCACCATTGTAGCCTTGCAATCTGAGATGAGACATGGAATAGTTTCTATACCTTTGATTTTGCTGAGGTTTAATTTGTATCCTAGGATGTGACGTATTATGGAGTATGTACCATGAGCTGATGAGAAAACAGCATATTCCTTTGCTTTGGAATGGTGTGTTCTTTATAAGTCCACTACTCCCATTTGTTCCAGCTTTACATTTAACTTCTTTGTATCCTTGTTTAGTTTCTATTTAGAGGATCTGTCCAGATCTGTCATGGGGGTATTGATGTCCCTGATTATTAAGGAGTTTTAGGATATCGCATTGCTCAGTCCTTTCAAGGTCAATTTTATAATCTGGGAGCATTTAAGTTAGGTGAATAAATATTTAAAATGGAAATGTCTCCTCAGTGCCTGTGGCTCAAGGGGCTAAAATGCCAGGCACATACACTTGAGCTGGAGGGTTTGAATCCATCCCGGGCTCGCCAAACAACAATGATGGCTGCAACCAAAAAATAGCCAGGTTTTTTTTTTGGGGGGAGGTGGTGCCTGTAGTCCCAGCTACTTGGTAGCCAGAGGCAGAATTGCTTGAGCCTAGGAGTTGGAAGTTGCTGCCAGCTGTAATAACACAGCAATCTGCCCAGGGTGGGCAGGTTCTGTTTTTGAGGTTCTGTCTCAAAAATAAATAAATAAAAATAAAAAAATAACATGAAAGTGTCTTTATGTTGTATTGTTTTTTGACCAGAAAGAAGTGTCCATCTCTGTCTTTCTTAGTTAAAGTTGCTTTGAATATGCTTGTATCTGGGAATGAGATTGGCACCTTTTTTTCCGTCCGATTTCCATTTTTTTGAAACACTGTTTTCCATCCCTTCACCTGAGCCTTGAATTATCTTTCATGGCAAGGTGTTTCTCCTGCGGACAGCATATAGTTGTGTTTTTGTGTGCATGTATCTTATTTTTTTTTTTTGACAGTTTTACACTGTCACCCTTGGTAGAGTGCCATGGTGTCTCAGCTCACAGCAACCTCCAACTCTTGGGCTTAAGTGATTCTCTTGCCTTAGCTTCCCAAGTAGCTGGGACTACAGGCACCCACCACAACACCCCACTATTTTTTGTTGCAGTTGTCATTGTTTTTTAGCTGGTCCAGGCTGGGTTTGAACCCTCCATCCTTGGTGCATGTGGCTGGTTCTGTAACCACTGTGCTACAGGCGCCGAGCATGTGTCCTTTTTTTTTTTTTTTTTTGAGACATAGGTTCACTATGGCCTTCCTCAGTGTGTGCCATGGGTCACAGCTCACTGTTCCCTCAAAGCTTTGGGTTAAGAGATTCTCTTGTTTCAACCTTCCAAGTAGCTGGAACTGTAGGCACCCACCACAATTCCTGGCTATTTTTTGGTTGTAGTTGTTGTTTGGCAGGCCTGGGGTGAATTTGAACCTACCAGTTTACTTTGTTTGTTTTTTTGTTTTAATCCAGTTATCCAGCCTTCGCCTCTTCAGTGGGGAATTCAAACCATTGACATTTATAGAGAGTATTCATAAGTGTTGTGGAATTCTATTCATGTTATTAAGGGACAGTTTGTTGTGTGCTTTTTATTCTTTGTGCCACTGTGAAAGATAAGCTCTGGCGTTTGGCTTCTAGTTGTTAATCATGGTAGTGTTCCATTGTGGTGTTCAGAATTGACAATAGGTCTAAGTACTTCTTGTAGAGGTGCTCTTGTTATGATGATTTTCCTGCATGCCTGTATATCTGTAAAAATTTTGATTTCTCCATCAATTTTGAAGCTATGTTTAACAGGATACAGAATTCTGGGATGAAAATTATATTTTTTAAAGATGTTGGAGTTGGATGACCATGTCTTCTTGCTTGGAAACGTTCAGTTGAACAGTCTACTGTCATCTCAATGTCTCTCCCTTGTAGGTTATATGGTGTTTATTCCTAGCTGCTTGTAGAATATTATCCTTCATCTTTACTTTGGACAGTTTCATTACAATGTGCCTTGGAGAGGCTTTGTTGGAGTTGAGATGGATCAGAGTTTGATATACATCTTAAAGGAGTGTGTCTGGATCCTTAGTAAAACTTGAAAAGTTTTTATTTATGATAGACTTCAGTAGGGCTTCCATGCCTTTGGGACAAATTTCCTCCCCTTCAGGGATACCTATTATTTGTTTATTTGAACACTTGATGGCACCCTATAGTTCTATAAGTGCCTCCTCTGCTTTCTCTCTCCTGTTTTCTGACTCTGCAACTACCTGTATTAACTCAAAGTCTTTATCCTCAAACTCTGATGTTCTTTCTTCTCCATAATCTAATCTATTTTTGATACTTTCTACAGCTTTTTTACATTCACTGATTGTCTCCTTCATTTCTTTAAGCTTATCCATATATTTTGTAAATTCTACATATCTTTCATCAGACTTTTGTTCTGTCTTTTCATTTTCTCATCAAATGCCTGTATTGTATTAATCATCCATACTTTAAATTACATTTCTGTCAGATCCATTAATTATTTTTAGGAGAAGACTTCTGTTAAAATTGTCTTGTGGTCCCTTTGAGGAGTTGCACTATTTTGTTTCTTCATGGTTTCTAAATTATTCTAGGTGTTCCTCCTCAAAGTGCTTTCTTCTTGTTCACATTTTTGTGCACCTTTTTCCCTCTCACTTCCTCCTTTACTTTAAGTTATTTTGTCTCAGAGTTTATTTGATAAAGACACAGAGTTAGAAGGCAGAGAATTGTTGGAGCAAGCAAGGAAAAGCAAGTGGAAAGGAAACAAAAGGGAGGAAAAAAGAAAGAAAGTGTAAAGAGAAATAAAAAGAAACAAAAAATAAAAATGGGGGAAATAGAATGACAGAAGAAAATTGAAGAACAGGAGATAAGGAGGAGAAGGAAAAACGAGAGTGATAGAAGAAATATTATTTTTCAGTACAGTGCTAAAGTCACATCTATAGCGTAAGGGTTTTGAGGAGATTCGCCATGTGGGTTCCTCTAAATCAGGCACTCCTGGAAAAAACTGTCACAGACTAACAAAAAATTAAGAGGAAAAAGTCCTATGGAATATAAACTGTTTTTCTAGGTTCTTGTTCTGGGACAGAATAAACTAGCCCTATTTATGCCACTACATATTATAGGATACTGCCTTTCTTTAATTTCTGCAAGACTGTGGAAAAATACATTGGAAAAATGCATGCCATTTCCCCCAAACCCGCTATAAAAAGAGGTGGCCAACAGCTTGGGAGGAATTGCAACCTTGGCACACTAGCCTGTGAAGTATCAAATACTGTCAAAAATCATGTTAGTAAGCTAGGTTTGAATTACCACCGTGGGTATATGGGGCTGACAACCTACTCACTGAGCCACAGGTGCTGCCCACTACTTCATACTTCTGAGTCATCTCCTTTTATGCTCCATCCCAGAACTTTTTTTTTTTTTTTTTGAGACAGAGTCTCAAGCTGTGCCCTCAGTAGAATGCCATGGCGTCATAGCTCACAGCAACCTCAAACGCTCAAGCTTAAGTGATTCTCTTACCTCAGCCTCCCAGGTAGCTGAGATTATAGGTGTAAGGCATAACCCCTCAGCTATTTTTTGTCATTATTTTTTGGCAGTCCACGGCAGGACTCAACCCCCCAGCTCCAGTGTATGTGGCTGGGACCCTAGCCATGGAACTACAGTTGCTGAGCCAATCCCATCGAAGAAATTTATCACCAAAGAAGGAGTGCTTTCTTTTCTTTTGCTCACAGTTTGGTTAAGACTCTAAACTTTTTTTTTTTTTTTTTTTTGTAGAGACAGAGCCTCACTGTACCGCCCTCGGGTAGAGTGCTGTGGCGTCACACGGCTCACAGCAACCTCTTAACGCCTGGACGTACGTGATTCTCTTGCCTCAGCCTCCCGAGCAGCTGGGACCACAGGCGCCCGCCACAACGCCCGACCATTTTTTGGTTGCAGTTTAGCCGGGGCTGGGTTCGAACCCGCCACCCTCAGCACATGAGGCCGGCGCCCTACTCACTGAGCCACAGGCGCCGCCCTGGGACTCTAAACTTTTGTTTTGTGAAGGCTGCAGTTTCCTAAATATCGTTGGCTAGATACTTTTTTTCTGGAGTGATCAGCTTTCTAGAGGATTAGCATTCATAGTAAGTGAAAATTAGATCTATTTTTGACAAAAAAATAATATCTATTTTCCTTATATATTGATATAGAATCTTTCTTTTTACCTTTTGTTTTTCATTTTTTATTTTTACATATACACATGTGAATTAGGTTTCCATTTGTTTGCCTTCACAAAATTGAAAAGCCTTAAAATATAATAATAACAAGGTTTAAAATAAGGATTAGAAACAAAAACCTTGTAAAGAACAAATAAACATAAATACATGAAGAAAAGGAATCAGGCAATTGCTACATAGAAATATTAAGCAATAACTTTGTACATTAATTTGATCATGGGGCACCATACACTTGGTTCATAGGCCATTTGACACATTTTCATCACACTAGTTAACATAGCCTTCCTGGCATTTTCTTAGTTATTTTGCTAAGACATTTACATTCCACATTTACTAAGTTTCACATATACCCTTGTAAGATGCACCACAGGTGTGATCGTATCAATCCCCCTCCTTCTACCCACCTCCCTCATCCCTCCCCACCCTTTCCCCCTTCCCGCATTCTTAGGTTGTAACTGGGTTATAGATTTAATGTGAAAACCCTGAATTAGTTTCATAGTAGGGCTGAGTACATTTTGAACTTTTTATTCCATTTTTGAGACACTTTACTAAGAAAATATGTTCCAGCTCCATCCATGTAAACATGAAAGAGGTAAGGTCTCCATCTTTCTTTAAGGCTTCATAACATTCCATGGTGTACATATACCACAATTTATTAATCCATTTGTGGATCGATGGGCACTTGGGCTTTTTCCATGACTTAGCAATTGTGAATTGAGCTGCAATAAAGATTCTGGTACAAATATCTTTGTTATGATTTGATTTTTGTCTTCTGGGTATATGCGCAGTAGAGGAATTACAGGATTTAACAGCAGGTCTATTTTTAGATCTTTAAGTGTTCTCCATATATCTTTCCAAAAGGAATGTATTAATTTGCACTCCCACCAGCAGTGCAAAAGAGTTCCCTTTTCTCTACATCCACGGTAACATCTCTGGTCTTGAGATTTTGTAGTATAGGCTATTCTCAAAGTATTTTGATTTACATTTCTCTGATGATTAAAGATGATGAGCATTTTTTCATGTGTCTGAAGGCCGCGTGCCAGAAAAATAAAACAAAAAACAAACGAAAGTACAAAGCCAGAGGTGACAATTTTCAAAAAAAAAAAAAAAAGAAATATTAAACAATAATAATATTGCAAAGAAAGTAACATTCACATTGTCAAATAAGGGTATGTCTATTATAGAATGCTTTGACTGAGATTCAGTATAGAGTCATCAATTTCCCTTTTTTAAAATATCAGAAAATAGACAAATAATATTTATAAATAAAAGTAAAAGATAATTTCAAAAAACAGATTATGCTAAATCTTATCGACAATAGAAAAAGAAGAAATCCATCAAAGTCATTCTACTTGATCTAGTACACCTGACATTAAAGTTGGAAAAATATATATTATTATAAAGAAGAAATTAAAAACATATGTCACTTATGAATGAGGATACAAAATCCTAAACAGCACAGTAACATGTTGAGTTGAAAATTAATATTTAAGCACAGTAACATGTTGAGTTGAAAATTACTATTTAAGTAGGGCAGCACCTTTGGCTCAAAGAAGTAGGGCGTTGGCCCTATGTTGGAGGTGATGAGTTTTGCCATAAATATATATATATATATATTTAAGTAATATACTTGGTCAAAATTAAAACAAATTTTTGTGAAGATTGGTCTCCATTTTCTTGTCTTTTCTTATTTTTTTTTCTTCTTTGCCCTTCCCTCCTCTGTCTGCTCTCCCCTTCCCCCATGCTCCACTATATCATTAATTGTCATTCAAATCAAAGATGAGTACATAGGATTCATACATCTCCACTCCTGTGATGCTTCACTAAGAATAATGTGTTCCACCCCCATTCAGATAGGTACAAATGCTGAAAACTCTGCATTTTTTTTTTTTTTTTTTTTTGCTGAATAATATTCCATCGTATACATATACCACAGCTTACCAATCCATTCCTGGGATGAAGGACATTTAGGTTGTTTCCACATTTTAGCAATTGTAAATTGAGTGGCGATAAACAGCCTAGTACAGGTGTCTTTATAATAAAAGTGTTTTTTGTTTGTTTGTTTGTTTGTTTTTTCTTGTGGATAGATGCCCAGTAATGGGATTGCAGGATCAGTTGGGATTTCTAGGTTGAGTTCTTTTAGGTTTCTGTATGCTTCCATCCAAAAAGGTTGCAATAGTTTGCTGTCCCACCAGCAGTGTAAAAGTGTTCCTTTCTCTCCACAACTGAGCCAGTTTCTGCAGTTTTGAGATTTTGTGATATAGGCCATTCTCGCTGGGGTTGGATGATATCTCAGGGTGATTTTAATCTACATTTCTCTAATAATTAGAGATAATGAACATTTTTTCATATGATTGCTTATCATTTGTCAGTCATCTCTTGAGAAGTTTCTTTCATCTCTCTTCTCCATTGATATACAGGATTGTTGTTTTTTTTTTCTTGTGAGTTAATTGAAGTTCTCTATAGATCCTGGTTATTAAGTTTTTGTCTGTTTCAAAATATGCAAATATCCTTTGCATTGGGTAGGTTGTCTATTTGTTTTAGTGGTTGTCTCCTTAGCTGTACAGATACTTTTCAATGTAACTAAATCCCTTTTGTTTATTATTGCTGCTGTTGCTATTGCCATGGCAGTCTTTCTCATAATATTATTCCCCAAGCCGATATATTTCAGTGTTTTTCCTATTCTGTCTTTGAGAATTTTTATTGTTTCCTGCCTTAAATTTAAGTACTTTATCCACCTTGAATCAATTTTTGTGAGTGGAGAAAGGGGTGGGTCCAGCTTCAGTCTTTTTCATGTGGATATCCAATTATTTTACATGTGATATCCCAGCACCATTTGTTGAATAGAGGAGTCTTTCCACCAGTGGCCGTTTTTGTTAGGTGTATAGAAGATTAGGTGGCCCTGCATCTTACAAGGATATATGTGAAACTTAGTAAATGTAGAATGTAAATGTCTTAGCACAATAACTAAAAAATGCCAAGAAGGCTATTAAAAAAAAAGAAGAAGAAGAAGATTAGGTGGCCCTAAGTTGCCGGTTTCATATCCTGTTTTTCTGTTCAATTTCAAATGTCTATGTCTCTATTTGTGTGCCACTTCCATGTTGCCTTGATCACAACGGCCTTGTAATAAAGCCTAAAATCTGGTAAGGTGATACCCCCAGCTCTGGTTTTATTACTAAAAAATGCCTTAGCTATACGGGTTTTTTTCCGGTTCCATATAAAATGGAGTCGTTTTTTGCAAGTCTTGAAAATAGGATGTTGGCATTGTAATAGGAATGGCATTAAATTTTTAAATTACTCTGGAAATTATAGACATTTTAAAAATATTAATTCTTCCCAGCTATGATCATGGTATGTACTTCCATTTGTTAAGGTCCTCTGCTATTTCCTTTCTGAAGGTTACATAATTTTCTTTATAAAGGTCCTTCACCTTTTTTGTTAGGTATATTCCTACGTATTTCATTTTCTTTAGGGCTATGGTCAAGGGAGTTGTGTCTTTCATTAACATCTCATCTTGGCTGTTTTTGGTATATACAAAAGTAACTGACTTGGGGACATTGATTTTATATCCTGAAATATTAATGTATTTTTTGATGACTTTCAAGAGTCTTGTGGTTGAGTCTTTAGAGTTCTTTAAGTATGAGATCATGTCATAAGCAAACAGGGACAGTTTGACTTCCTCTGCTCTGATTTGGATGTTCTTTATTTTCTCATCTAATTGTATTGGCTAGAATTTCCAACACTATGTTTAATAGTAATGGTGACAGAGGACAACCTTGTCTGTTTCCAGTTATAAGAGGAAAAGCTTTCAGTTTGACTCCATTCAGTAAAATATTAGTTGTGGGTTTGTCATAGATAACTTTGATCAGTTTAAGAAATGTGCCACCCATGTCTATACTTCTCAGTGTTCTAATTAGAAAATAATGCTGGATTTTGTCGAATGTTTTTTTCTGTATCTGTTGAGAGGATCAAATATTTTTTAGTTTTACTTCTGTTGATATGGTGAATAATGTTTATAGACTTGCATATATTAAACCAGTCTTGTATCCCTGGGATGAAACAAACTTGATCATGATGTATGACTTTTTGGATGATAAACTGTAATCTGTTAGCTAAGATTTTGTTGAGAATTTTTGCATCTATATTAATTAGTGGAATTGGTCTGAAAATCTTCTTTTTATTTGGGTCTTTTCCAGGTTTTAGTATCAGAGTGATGTTTTCTTCATAGAACGTGTTGGGGAAGATTCCTTCCTTCCCAATTATTTGTAATAATTTCTGCAATATAGGAATAAGCTCTTCTTTGAAGTTTTGATAAAATTCTGGTGTGAAGCTATCGAGACCAGGGCATTTTTTCGTTGGAAGATTTTTTTTTTTTTATTGTTTCTTTGATCTCAGTACTTGAAATTGGTCTGTTCAGGAGCTCTATTGCAAGGGGAGTAAGTCTAGGGAGAGTGTGTGATTCAAAATATTGATCCATTTCGTTTACGTTGTCCAATTTCTGGGCATAAATTTCTGGTAGTATTCAGAGATAATCTCTTGTATCTCTGTGGAATCAGTTGTCATTTCCCATTTGTCATTTCTGATTGAGGTTACTAGAGATTTTACTTTTTTATTTCTAGTTTGTCTAGACAAAAGTTTGCCTATTTTATTTATTTTTTCAAAAAAACAACTCTTGGTTTCATTAATTTTCTGAATGATTCTTTTGTTTTCAGTTCCATGAATCTCTTATTTAATTTTGGATATTTATTTTCTTCTGCTGGGTTAGGCTTAGATTGTTGTTCTTTTTTCAATTCCATCAGATGGCTTGTAACTCTGTTGATGTGTTCTTTTTCTGTTTTTCAAATGTAGGCTTCTGAAGCAATAAATTTTCCTCTCAGGACTGCTTTTGCTGTATCCCATAGATTTTGGTAACTTGTGTATTCATTTTTGTTATACTCAAGGAAGTTAATTATTTCCTTTTTTATTTCTTCCTGCACCCAACTGTCATTCAGCATAAGGTTGTTAAACTTCCAGGTCTTTTTTGTTGAAGTTGTGATCCACTTTTAGTGCCTTGTGTTCAGAGAAGATGTAAGGTAGAATTTCAATTCTTTTGATTTTGTTGAGGTTTGTTTTGTGTCCTAGGATATGATCAGTTTTGGAGAATGTTCCATGGGACAATGAGAAAAGTGTATAGTCTTTATCTTTGGAATGGAGTGTTCTATATATGTCTATCAAGCACAGTTGTTCTAGGGTCTCATTTAAATCTCTAACATCTTTGTTTAATTTCTGTTTACATGATCTTCCAGCTGTAAGAGAGGGGCATTAAATTCCCCTGTTACTATGGTGTTATAGGATATCATATTGCTGAAACTAAGCAAAGTCCATTTGAAAAATCTGGAAGCATTTAAATTGGGTGCATAAATATTTAGAATTGAAATGTCTTCTGGTTGTATTTATCCCTTGACCAATATGAAGTCACCATCATTGTCTTTTTTTGACTATATTTGCTTTAAATCCACATGCATTTGAAATTAATATTGCAACTTCTCTTTTCTTATGAATTTAATTTGCCTGAAAAATTGACTTTTAACCTTTAAATCTGTTTTAATTTGTCTTTTGACATGAGGGGTGTTTCCTGAAAACAGCAAATAGATGGCTTCTGTTTTTTAATCCAACTAGCCAATCTATGCCTCTTCAGTAGGAAATTCAAGGCATTGACATTAATGAGATAATAGATAAGTGTGTACCCTGTTCCCGGAAAATAAGACATCTTCTGAAAATAAGACCTACTTGCAGGAAAGATAAGATGTCCCCTGAAAATAAGACCTAGGCCATCTTTGGGTGCACACCTTATTTTGGGGGAAACAGGGTAGCATTCTATTCTTATTTTGTGAAAGTCCATTGCTTAGTTTTATCTTTTGCTTCATTGTTGAAACTAGGTTCTGTCCTTTAATTTCTGGATGTTTACTTTGCTGAAGGTCCATTGTGATGGTCAGTGTGTAGAACAGGTTGAAATATTTCTGGTAAGTCTTGTCTTGTGGCAAATTTCCTCAATGTTTGCATATCAATAAAATATTGAATTTTTCCATCAATTTTAAAGCTTATCTTAGTGGGATATAAAATTCTTGGCTAGAAGTTGTTCTTTTTCAGTAGATTAAAGACATATGACCACCGTCTTCTGGCCTGAAAAGTTTCATTAGAGAAGTCTGCAGTGACCCTGATGGGTTTACTTCTGTAAGTCAGTTGGCACTTGTTCCTGGCAGCTTTCAAAATCTTTACTTTTGTCTTGACTATAGATAGATTCATCACAATATGCCTTGGAGAAATTCTATGTTAAATGAGGTGACCAGAGGACCGATATCTCTCTGAAAGGAATATGTCTGAATCTTTGGTGATATTGGGGAAATTTTCATTTATAATATTCTCTAGAATGGCTTTCATTTCTCTGGGTAATTCTTCCCCTTTTGGAATACCTATAAAACGTATGTTTGAAAACTTCGTAGAGTCCTATAATTCAGTCAGTGACCATTCTGCTTTCTCTCTCTTCTTTTCTGCCTCTTTAAATATCTCAGTTATCTTAAGAGCTTTATCCTCTACTTCTGAGATTCTTTCTTCTCAATGATATAATCGGGTGTTTATACTTTCTATTGCATCATTAAGTTCGCTAACTGGCTGCTTCAGTTCCTTCAGTTCTGCTATATCCTTTTTATATTGTTCATATCTTTCATCTCTTATTTGGTTCTGTTTTTGGATTTCCTTTCAGTTTTCTATTTCCTAAACAATTTTCTTCATTGTTTTTTAATTGTTTTCCACTTTCTTAGCAATTTAATTCATTGTTTTCATCATCTGCATTTTAAATTCCACTTCTGTCTTTTCTAAAAATTGCTATAAAGAAGTAGTTCTCTGCTGCAGCTACCTCACGATCCCTAGAAGGTGTTACTCTCAACTGGTATTTCGTGTTACCAGGATTTTTCTGCTGATTCTTCTTCATGAATGCTGTTTTGTATCTGTTTCCTTACCCTAATTATTGTTTCACTTCTTACACTTTAAAGTTTCAATGAGTTCTTTTGGTAGGGGACCAGAAAATGAGAAAATTGAAGAGCAAGAAGGGAAAAAAAGATTTCAGAAAGAAAGAAAAAAAGATGGAAGAGGGGGTGAGTAAAAAGAAATATTGTGAAAAAATGGAAAGGCACTGAAAAAAGGAAATAGGAGTAATATAGGTGTATATTAGGGTACTATGACCCAACCTTGAATACCCCCAAACTCTGGTTGTGCTGAGTTGGGTGATTTCCTCTAGGTTAACAGCTCTTTTCCAGCGAGATCAAACACAGTACCCCATCTCCACCACATGGAAAGGAAAGCCAAAATACTACAAATCAAACCAAAACAAACAAGCAAAAATCCTTATGGGGTAACATTATAAGGAAAAAAAGAAATAATAGGGGCAGAAACACTGTCAAAATGAAATTCTTGTTAAAGGAGGCAAAAATGAAAGATCATATTTAAACAAGGATAGTGAAAAAAGGAAAAAAAGAAAAGAAAAATAAGAAAGAATCAATTAAAAATTTTGAAATCAAGAAAAAAACTAAACAAAGAATAAAAAAAAAAACACAACCCCCCCAAAAAAAACCTGAAGAACCAAATAGTATATATATCTTTATGAATAATATATGGGCAATAGGTGATCTTATGAGGTATAAGATGTTAATCACAATGTTGATACAGCTTTACAAGATGGAGACTTGAAGTCTCTGCTGATCTCTCAGACCCTGCAGGCTTCAAATCCCAAAAATGTTCTCAGCCCATTTAAAAGACACTCCAAACTATGAACCTAGGTCAAGCAGAAGTTTTACAAGGAAAGCACTTATCCCTAGGGTCTCTCCCAGTGTGGCTGTCTGCTTATCTAGTTCACCAAGTCCAGAATCTGACTATGCGCCTGAGGACCAAGGCTGTTAATCTGCCACCCTTGGAACTTCGCACTTCCCCAGTGTCTCAGTAGCCTTCTTTGGGCAGCACAGTCACTGGATTGCTGGCCCCAATGTCTCCTGGCTGATCAAAGCGCTGCAACACACAGTGGCAGCTCTCCCAAAGCAGCTGTGCTGGCAGCCAACAAATGAATGATATTAACTCCCTTCCACCTCAGCATCTCAGACTGGGGCCCCAGACAACACCCAAAATCTTCTGCACACACCAGGCCATGATCTCCCAAGGCACTTCAATTAGTGCCCAAGTCCAAGAAAACCAAAACAGCCCATAGGTAAAGCTTTTCTTGCTTGCAGTCTTGCTGTTGCTATGGGTACAGCTGCAGACAGCCTCCGACCAAACAAATGCACCTACCATTTGCCAGATTTACCAGCGCTTCTGTCCTCCTTATGGGGTCCAGAAGTTTCTCAGGGGCTTCCTGTGTGACCAAAGGGAAGTCTCTGGGCAAAATTCACTGGCCAGAGATACCTGGAGTCTTTTCTCGCCACTCTCATTGCACCTGGCTGCAGAAAACTGTTACCAGGCCACCGTCTTTTATGTAATCTCTGATTCACAATCTTTGTAAGTTATAGTTGTATAAAATAAATACCTGTGAGCAATTTTGTGTATAAAGGAGCAATTCAGCTTTTCAGCACCAACTTTATCTCTTGCCAGTAGAAGGAGGTGTGTTGTTGCTCTCTTCTTTGCAAAATAGCTGCTTTTATTTCAGAGTTTGTCATTCTCAAAATTCCTTTTCTGGTATTAAATACTTTCATTTATTAGTCAAAAGGAAGATAATTACCCTTGATTACTGACGCAGATTTTATGCTTTTCTGTCATCTTCAATTTTTAATGTGAGTTAGATATTAAGTGAAACACGTGTATGTGTGTTTTTCTTCTTAGATACTCAACAGTTGTACTGTTTCTTAGCCACACAGGACTATTTAAATAACTTAAATAAAATGCAAAGTTTAGTTCTTTAGTTGCATTAGCAATACTTGAAGTACCCAATAGCCACTATGTGGCTAGATGCTACCTACTATATTACAAAGTACAGGATATAGAACATTTTCATCACCACAGATAGTTCTATTGGACAAGTGCTGCTATAGAGATTTGCTGGCTTATGTAGTAGATATTATAATTATGTTGCCAGTGAACAGTAATCATTATCAAAAAAATGCTGTCCACAATTAAATGTTATATGTCACTGTTGTGAGTGGGAGAAAAAACTGTAAATTTATCAAATAGTGAAATTTTATTTAACTATGGATAAGATTAAATGTGTAAATAATGTGAGAAATTTGGTACAAGTGTCTTGATTTTTATTGTAAAGACTCCAGGTTTTAAAAAACTATACTTATAAATAAGTAGAAATGTGAATTTCAGAATCATACCTTAGAATGTTTCTTTATTTTTTTCCTTTTTTTATTATTAACTCATACATGTGTACATTAATGTGATCAGGGGACACCATACGCTGGTTTTATAGACCATTTGACACATTTTTTTTCCCATGATTATTATTTTTTTTATTGTTGGGGATTCATTGAGGGTACAATAAGCCAGGTTACACCGATTGCAATTGTTAGGTAAAGTCCCTCTTGCAATCATGTCTTGCCCCCATAAAGTGTGACACACACCAAGGCCCCACCCCTCTCGCTCCATCCCTCTTTCTGCTCCCCCCCATAACCTTAATTGTCATTAATTGTCCTCATATCAAAATTTAGTACATAGGATTCATGCTTCTTAGTAAAGCATCACAAGAATGGAGAAGCATGAATCATTTGACACATTTTTATCATAATTTTTAACATAGGCTTCCTGGAATTATCTTAGTTATTCTGTTAAGACATTTATAATCTGCCTTTACTAAGTTTCATATGTACCCTTGTAAGATGCACCACAGGTGTAATCCCACCAATCACCCTCACTCCGCCTCCCTCCCTCTAGCCCCCTATCTCTCCTCCCTTTCACCCTTCCCCCTATTCTTATGTTATAACTGCCTTATAGCTTTCATGTCAAAGCCATAAATTAGTTTCATAGTGGGGCTGAGTACATACTTTATCATCCATTCTTGAGATACTTTACTAAGAAGAATATGTTCCAGCTCCATCCATGTAAACATGAAAGAGGTAAAGTCTCCATCTTTCTTTAAGTCTGCATAATATTCCATGGTGTAAATATATAAAAATTGTTAATTCATTCATGAATTGATGGGCACTTGGGCTTCTTCCATGACTTAGCAATTATGAATTGGGCTGAAATAAACATTCTGGTACAAATATTTTTGTTATAATGTGAATTTTGGTCTTCTGGGTATATCCCGAGTAGAGGAATTATAGGATTGAATGGCAGATCTATTTTTAGATCTCTAAGTGTTCTACAAACATCTTTCCAAAAGGAATGTATTAATTTGCCTGCTCACCAGAAGTGTAAAAGTGTTCCCTTTTCTCCACATCCATGCCAACATCTCTAGTCTTGAGATTTTGTAATATGGGCTAATCTTACTGGAGTTAGATGATATCTCAAAGTAGTTTTGATTTGCATTTCTCTGATGATTAAAGATGATGAGCATTTTTTCCTATGTCTGTAGGCCATGCACCTGTCTTCTTCAGAGAAGTCTATCTTCTCTGGGATCACTTGTTCTTTTCTTGCTTATACGTTTGAGTTCTCTGTGGATTCTAGTTATTAAACCTTTGTCAGAGACATAACCTGCAAATATCTTTTCCTATTCTGAGGGCTGTTTGCTTGCTTTACTTACTGTGTTCTTGGCTGTGCAGAAGCTTTTTTCATTTGATCAGGTCCAGTAGTGTATTTTTCAAGCTGCATTAATTGCCGGGGGTGGGGGGATCCTCCTCATAAAATACTTTCCCAGACCCATTTCTTCAATGGATTTCTCTACTATTTTTATAGTTTCATGTCTTAAGTTTAAATCTTTAATCCAGTGAGAGTAAATCTTAGTGAATGGTGAAAAGTGTGGGGCCAGTTAACCCAGCACCATTTGTTAAATAGGGAATCATTTCCCCACTAAAAGTTTTTAATTGTCTTGTCAAAGATCCAAAAAATGGTAAGTAGCTGGATTCGTCTTTTGCTTCTCTTTTCTGTTCCAGACATCTACGTTATGTTTTTGTGCCAGTACCATGACGTTTTGATCACTATCAATTTATAGTACAGTCTCATATCTGGTAGCGTGATTCCTCCTGCTTTGATTTTATTGCTGAGTAATGTTTTGGCTATTCGAAGTTTTTTCTGATTCCACATAAAATGAAGAATTATTTTTTACAGATCTTCATAATATGACAATGGAGCTTTAATAGGAATTGTATTAAAAATATATATTATTTTGGGTAGTGTGGACCTTTTAACAATGTTGATTCTTCCCAGCCATGAGCATGGTATGTTTTTCCATTTGTTAACATCTTCAAGCTATTTTTTGTCTTAAAGTCTCATAGTTCTCTTTGTAGAGATCTTTCACGTCCTTTGTTAGGTCTAATCCCAAATATTTATCTTCCTTGGCACTACTGTGAAAGGAACAGAGTCCTTGCCTGTTTTTTGGCTTGGTTATTCTTGCTATATATAAAGGCTACTGATTTATGGGTGTTGATTTTGTAGCCTGAGATATTGGCTCTATTCCTCGATCACTTCTAAAAGTTTTGTAGTAGAATCCCTAGTGTTTTCCAGATATACGAGCATATCTTCTGCAAAAAGCAAAAGTTTGATCTCTTCTGACCCTATGTGGATACCCTTGATCCCCTTTTCTTCAGTAATTGCAATGACTAAAACTTCCACTACAATGTTAAAAAGCAATGGAGATAATGGGCAACCTTGCCTGGTTACTGATCTAAGTGGAAATGATTTCAATTTAATTCTATTCAATAAGATATTGGCTGTGAGTTTGTTGTAGATGGCCTCTAGAAGAGGTTGAAGAAATGACCCTTTTATATCAATTTTCTTATTTTTTTCTGATCATGAAGGGATGCTGGATATTATCAAAAAGCTTTTTCTTCATCAATTGAAAGAATTATATGGTCCTTATTTTTTAGTTGATGTGCTGAATTACATTTATAGATTTATGTATAATGAACCAGCCTTGAGACCCTTGGATAAATCCTACTTGGTCGTTGTGTATAATTTTTTTTATGTTGTTGGATTTTGTTTTTTAGGATGTTATTGAGTATTTTAGCATCAATATTCATTAGTGATATTGGTCTATAATTTTTTTTTTCTTCGTGGGTCTTTCCCTGGTTTGGGGATCAAGGTGACCTTTGCTTCATACAGTGTGTTGGGTAATATTCCTTCTTTTTCTATATGTTGGAAGAGCTTTAGTAATCTAGTTAATAGTTCTCATTTAAAGGTTTGGTAGCATTCTGATGTAAAGCCATCTGGTCCAGGGCTTTTCATTTTAGGGAGATTTTGTATAGTTAATGCTATTTCATAACTTGATATAGGCCAGTTCAACATTTGCAATTAATTCTGACTAAGTCTTGGTAGGTGGTGTACTTATAGGTATTGGTCGATTTCTTTCAGATTTTCATATTTCTCATAGTAGTTTCTGTTAGTAGTCATTAAAGACTTTTTGAATTTGTGAGGGGTCTGTTGTTATTTCATCATTACCATTGCTTTTCTCATTCTCTTATGATTAAATCATAGCTATGTACATTAATGCAATCATGGGGCATCAGACACTGATTTTATAGACCATTTGACACGATTTCATCTTACTGTCTATCGTAGACTTCCTGGCATTTTCTTAGTTATTGTTTTAAGATATTTACATTCGGGTGGCGCCTGTGGCTCAGTTGGTAAGGCGCCGGCCCCATATACCGAGGGTGGCGGCTTCAAACCCGGCCTCGGCCGAACTGCAACCAAAAAATAGCTGGGCATTGTGGCGGGCGCCTGTAGTCCCAGCTACTCGGGAGGCTGAGACAAGAGAATCGCTTAAGCCCAGGAGTTGGAGGTTGCTGTGAGCTGTGTGAGGCCACGGCACTCTACCGAGGGCCATAAAGTTAGACTCTGTCTCTACAAAAAAAAAAAAAAAAAGATATTTACATTCTACATTTATGAACTTTCACATATACCCTTGTAAAATGCACCTAAGGTGTAATCCCTCCAATTACACTCACTCCACCCACCTCTCTTTCCTTCTTTTACACCTTCCACATATTCTTAGGTTATAACTGGGTTATAGCTTTCTTGTGAAAGACATAAATTAGTTTCATAGTAGGGCTGATAACATTGAATACTTTTTCTTCTATTCTTGGGATACTTTACTAAGAAGAATATGTTCCAGCTTGATCCATAAAAACATGAAAGAGGTTAAATCTCCATCTTTCTTTAAGGCTTCATAATATTCCATAGTGTACATATACCACTATTTGTTAATCCATTTGTGGATTGGTGGACACTTGGGCTTTTTCTATGAGTGAATTGGGCTGCAATAAGATTCTGGTACATCTTTGTTATGATGTGATTATTTGTCTTCTGCGTATATAGCTAGTAGAGGAATTATAGGATTGAATGGCAGATATATATTTAGATCTCTAAGTGTTCTCCAAACATCTTTCCAAAAGGAATGTATTAATTTGCATTCCCAGCAGCAGTGTAGAAGTGTGTTCCCTTTTCTCCACATCCACGCCAACATCTCTGGTTTTTGGATATTGTGATATGGGCTAATCTTACTGGAGTTAGATGATATCTCAAAATAGTTTTGATTTGCATTTCTCTGATGATTACAGATGATGAGCATTTTTTCATATGTCTGTATTCCATGCACCTGTCTTCGTTAGAGAAGTCTATCTTCAAGTCCCTTGCCCAGCCTGCGATGGGATCACTTGTTCTTTTCTTGCTTATACGTTTGAGTTCTCTGTGGATTCTTGTTATTTAACCTTTGTTGGAGACAAAATTTGCAAATATCTTCTCCCATTATGAGGGCTGTTTGCTTGATTTACTTATGGTGTTCTTGGCAGTGCAGAAGCTTTTTAGCTTGATTAGGTCCCAGTAGTGTATTTTTGAAGCTGATTTAATTGTTCGAGGCATTTTCCTCATAAAATAGTCACCCAGACCGATTTCTTCAAGTGATTGTCCTGCACTCTTTTCTAGTATTTTTATAGTTTTATGTCTTAAGATTAAATTTTTAATCCAGTGAGATTCTATCTTATATAATGGTGAAAGATGTGGGTCCAGTTTCAGTCTTCTGCAGGTCACCAGGAAGTTTGCTCAACCCCATTTGTTAATATGGAATCTTTTCCCCACTGAATGCTTTTAATTGGCTTGACAAAGATTATATAATGGTAAGTAGCTGGATTCACCTGTTGGTTCTCTATTCTGTTCCAGACATCTACTTCTTTGTTTTTGTGCCAGTACCATGGTGTTTTGATCACTATCGATTTATAGTATAGTCTGAGTTTTTGTAGGGTGATTCCTCCTGCTTTGTTTTAATTTCTGAGTAATGTCTTGTCTGTTCAAGTTTTTTTCTGATTTCATACAAAAAGAAGGATTATTTTTTCAACATATATAAAATATGAAAGGGGAGCTTTAATAGGGATTGCATTAAAATTGTACATTGCTTTGGGTAGTATGGACATTTTAACAATGTTGATTCTTCCCAGCCATGAGCAGGGTATGTTTTTCCATCTGTTAACATTTTCAGCTATTTCTTTTCTTAGAGTGTCATAGTTCTCTTTATAGAGATCTTTCACGTCCTTTGTTAGTTAAACTCCCAAATATTTCATCTTCTCGTCACTACTGTGACTGGCATAGAGTTCTTAAATGTTTTTTAGCTTAACTATTGTTGGTATATATAAAGGCTTCTGATTTCTTAATGTTAATTTTGTAAATCAGATGCTACTGTATTCCTTGATCAATTCCAAGAGTTTTGTAGTGGAATCTCTGGTGTTTTCCAGATATATAATCATATCATCTGCGAAGAGCAAAAGTTTGATTTCTTCTGACCTTATATGGATACGATATTGTCTGTGGGTTTGCTGTAGATGCCCTCTATCACTTTAAGAAAAGTCCCTGCTAGACCAATTTTCATAAGTGTTCTGATCATGAAGAAATGCTGGATATTATCAAAAGCTTTTTCTGGATCAAATGAGAGAATCATATGGTCTTTGTTTTTGAATTTGTTTATGTGCTTAATTATACTTATAGATTTACGTATATTGATCCAGCTTTGAGACCCTGGGATAAATCCGACTTGGTCATGATGTATAATTTGTTTGATGTGTTGCTGGATTCTGTTTGTTAGGATCTTGTGAAATATTTTTGCATCTATATTCATTAGTGATATTGGTCTATAATTTTCTTTTCTTGTTGGGTCTTTTCCTGGTTTGGGGATCAGGATGATGTTTGCTGCATAGAACGTGTCACTAACGTTCCTTCTTTTTCTACATTTTGGAACAGGTCAAGTAATATAGGTACTAGTTCCTCTTTAAAGGTTTGGTAGAAGTCTGACACGAAGCCATCTGGTCTCTGGCTTTTCTTTTTAGGGAGATTTTGTATGGTTGATGCTATTTCCAAACTTGATATGGGCCTGTTCAACATTTCCACTTGATTCTGGCTAAGTCTTGGAAGGTGACGTGCTTTCAAGTATTTGTCAATTTCCTTCAGATTTTCATATTTCTGAGAATAAAGTTTCTTGTAATATTTATTAAAGATTTTTTGAATTTCTAAGGAGTCTGTTTTTATTTCGACTTCGTCGTTTCTAGTTGATAAGAGATTTTACACTTTTTTTCCTGGTTGAGTTAGCCAAACGTATATCTATTTTATTGACCTTTTCAAAAAAACAACTTTTTGATTTATTGATCTTTTGTATAATTATTTTTTATTCACTTTCATTTATTTGTCCTTTAACGTAGCTTTTTTCTTTTTTCTTTTTCTACTGGGTTTGTGGTTGGAATGTTCATCTTTTTCCAGTTTCTTGAGATTTCCCACTAAGTTGTAAACTTCCTATCTTTCCGTTCTCTTGTGGAAGGCTTGCAGTGCTATAAATTTTCCTCTTACGACTGCCTTTGTGACATCTCAGAGGTTCTGATGCTTCATGTCTTCATTGTCGTTTTGTTTCAAAAAATTTGCAATTCTGGGCGGCATGTGTGGCTCAGTCGGTAAGGCACTGGCCCCATATACCCAGGGTGGCGGGTTCAATCCTGGCCCCGGCCAAACTGCAACCAAAAAATAGCCGGGCGATGTGGCAGGAGCCTGTATTTCCAGCTACTTGGGAGACTGAGGCAAGAGAATTGCCTTAAGCCCAGGAGTTGGAGGTTGCTGTGAGATGTGTGAGGCCACGGCACGCTACCGAGGGCCATAAAGTGAGACTCTGCCTCTACAAAAAGAAAAAAAAAATTGCAATTTTCTTCTTAGTCTCATCTTTGACCCACCTATCATTCAGCATAAAGTTATTTAACTTCCAAGTTTTTGTATGATTATGCAATTCCTGTTGTTACTGAGTTCAACTTTTATTCCATGGTGGTCCAAGAAGATGCAAGGAATACTTTCTATTCCTTTAAATTTACTGAGGTTAGACTTGTGACCTAAGATGTGATCGATTTTGGAGTATGTTCCTTGTGCTGATGAGAATTATGTGTATTCACTTTTGTTTGAATGCAATATTCTGTAGATGTCTGTTAAATCCAAATGTTTGATGTTTAGGCTTAAATCTAAAATTTCTTTGCTCAGCTTCTTTTTGTAGGATCCATCCACCACTGCCAAAAAAGTGATGAAATCTGCAACTATTATGGAGCTAGAGGAATTCAAGTTGCTCATGTCTATTGGTGTTTCTCTTATAAATTGAGGTGCATTCTGGTTGGATGCATAGATATTAATAATTGAAATCTTATCATAGTGAGTATTACCTTTAACAAATATGAAGTGACCATTCTTATTCTTTGTTACTTTTGTTTGTTTAAAGCCTATTGTATCTGCAAATAGAATTGCAACTCCAACTTTTTTCTGATTATCATTTGCCTGAAATATGGATGAACATACTTTCACCCTGAGTCTATATTTGTCTTTTAAGGTGAGATGTGACTCTTGTATGCAGCAAATATCTGGCCTGAGTTCTTGTGTTTATGCAGCTAACCTGTTCCTCTTTAGAGTACCGTTTAAGCCATTCACATTAATGGAAAATATTGATATGTCTCGTAAAATATTGGGTATCGAGTTTTTTGAAGGTCCAGTGGATGTTTTTAATTCTTTGCCACTTTTGAAGTTGAAGTTTGACCAAAATTTTCTGAGTGAGTTTACTTTTATTGTAGAGAATTTGGCTGGTTATTATGGAGGATAGTTCTGAGAATATCCTGAAGAGCTTGTTTGGTTATGGCAAATTTCTTTAACAGATGAAGTCATTAAAGTATTTAATTTCTCCATCATAAATGAAACTCAGTTTAGCTGGATACAGAATTTGGGGTTGAAAGTTGTTTTGCTTTAGGAGATTAAAAGTTGATGACCACCCTCTTCTTGCTTAAAAAGTTTCAGCAGAGATATCTGCAGTCATTCTATTATTCTTCCCTTTGTAGGTAATCGATGTCATACGTCTGGCTGCTTTCAGAAATATCTCCTTCTTATTAACTTTAGTGAAGGTAATTATGATATGCCTTGGGGATGTCCTATTGGGATTGCGTCTTCCTGGAATTCTGAAAACGTCTGCTATCTGAATTTCAGAATTTCTTTGCATGCCTGGAAAATTTTCTTTATAATTTCATAGAGAAGGGGCACTGCGCCTTGCAAGGCCACTTCATCACTTTTAGGGATACCAAATGAGGCAGATCTTAGTCTTCAAATTATCCCATAACACTCTGAGAGAATGATCCATTTTCGCTCTCCATTTCTCTTCCTATTTGAGAGGTTGGGAGCATTCAAAGCCTTTGTCTTCAATGTCAGAAATCCTTTCTTCTGCTTTCTCCACACTTGTTCTGAGAGTTTCTACTGTATTTTTCAGATCTGTGAGGGCTGCAAATTCTTGCTTCAGTGTGTCAATATTTTTTTGTGGTTTTGTCCTTAAATTCATTATATTCTTGAGACAACTTTTGAATTTCTCCTCGAATTTCTAATTCTGACTTTGAATTGCTGCTTGAATTTCTAATTCCAAAATTTCCTCTATATTATTAATCTTGTTTGCTATCCAAATTATGAATTCAATTTCTGACATCTTGGCCAGCTGTTTATGAATATGGTTTTCAGTTATGCCTCTTTAGAGAACAGTTTAAACCATTCACAATAATAGAGAATATTGATAAGTCTGGTGAAATTTTGGATATTGAGTTTTTACAAGCAAGTGGACATTTTTAATCCTTTCACCACTGTGGAAGTTAGAGTTTGATCAAAACTTTCTCAATGAGTTTACTTTTGTGGTAGATGATTGGGCTGGTCATTATGGAGGATAGGTCTGA